>NC_091327.1:21497610-21760110 GCF_038502225.1 Cherax quadricarinatus | reverse complement strand
TGGTCTCAGGCAGTGTACAGTGTAGGTAGGAGTGTGTTGTCTCAGGCAGTGTACAGTGTAGGGAGGAGTGCGTGGTCTCAGGCAGTGTACAGTGTAGGGAGGAGTGCGTGGTCTCAGGCAGTGTACAGTGTAGGTAGGAGTGGGTGGTCTCAGGCAGTGTACAGCGTAGGGAGGAGTGCGTGGTCTCAGGCAGTGTACAGTGTAGGGAGGAGTGCGTGGTCTCAGGCAGTGTACAGTGTAGGGAGGAGTGCGTGGTCTCAGGCAGTGCACAGTGTAGGGAGGAGTGCGTGGTCTCAGGCAGTGTACAGTGTAGGGAGGAGTGCGTGGTCTCAGGCAGTGTACAGTGTAGGGAGGAGTGCGTGGTCTCAGGCAGTGCACAGTGAAGGGAGGAGTGCGTGGTCTCAGGCAGTGCACAGTGTAGGGAGGAAGGCGTGGTCTTAGGCAGTGTACAGTGTATGGAGAAGTGCGTGGTCTCAGGCGGTGCACACTGTAGGGAGGAGTGCGTGGTCTCAGGCAGTGTACAGTGTAGGGAGGAGTGCGTGGTCTCAGGCAGTGTACAGTGTAGGGAGGAGTGCGTGGTCTCAGGCAGTGCACAGTGTATGGAGAAGTGCGTGGTCTCAGGCAGTGCACACTGTAGGGAGGAGTGCGTGGTCTCAGGCAGTGTACAGTGTAGGGAGGAGTGCGTGGTCTCAGGCAGTGCACAGTGTATGGAGAAGTGCGTGGTCTCAGGCAGTGCACACTGTAGGGAGGAGTGCGTGGTCTCAGGCAGTGTACAGTGCAGAGAGGAGTGCGTGGTCTCAGGCAGTGTACAGTGTAGGGAGGAGTGCGTGGTCTTAGGCAATGTACAGTGTAGGGAGGAGTGCGTGGTCTCAAGCAGTGTACAGTGTAGGGAGGAGTGTGTGTTCTCAAGCAGTGTACAGTGTAGGTAGGAGTGTGTTGTCTCAGGCAGTGTACAGTGTAGGGAGGAGTGCGTGGTCTCAGGCAGTGTACAGTGTAGGGAGGAGTGCGTGGTCTCAGGCAGTGTACAGTGTAGGGAGGAGTGCGTGGTCTCAGGCAGTGTACAGTGTAGGGAGGAGTGCGTGGTCTCAGGCAGTGTACAGTGTAGGGAGGAGTGCGTGGTCTCAAGCAGTGCACAGTGTAGGGAGGAGTGCGTGGTCTCAGGCAGTGTACAGTGTAGGGAGGAGTGTGTGGTCTCAGGCAGTGTACAGTGTAGGTAGGAGTGTGTTGTCTCAGGCAGTGTACAGTGTAGGGTAGAGTGTGTGGTCTCAGGCAGTGTACAGTGTAGGGAGGAGTGTGTGGTCTCAGGAAGTGTACAGTGTAGGGAGGTGTGGTCTCAGGCAGTGCACAGTGTAGGGAGGAGTGTGTGGTCTCAGGCAGTGCACAGTGTAGGGAGGAGTGTGTGGTCTTAGGCAGTGTACAGTGTAGGGAGGAGTGTGTGGTCTCAGGCAGTGTACAGTGTAGGGAGGAGTGTGTGGTCTCAGGCAGTGTACAGTGTAGGGAGGTGTGGTCTCAGGCAGTGTACAGTGTAGGGAGGAGTGTGTGGTCTCAGGCAGTGTACAGTGTAGGGAGGAGTGTGTGGTCTCAGGCAGTGTACAGTGTAGGGAGGAGTGCGTGGTCTCAGGCAGTGTACAGTGTAGGGAGGAGTGCGTGGTCTCAGGCAGTGTAAGGTGAATGATGTATAAGAAACTAAATGCATATATAAAGAAATAGGTGTTAGGATGTACAAATGTCAGTATATATACAGAAAAAACAAAAAGGCACAATTCCTTGACTTTGTAAATGGTCCAAATCGGACCGAAAAGTCGTCTTAAGCTCCTCTCTCCTATGTGCTGGGTTATTTGTGTACTGTATATACATGTGTATACACTCGGGGTTACACGACAAAACTAACCAAAATATTTTGTACCCAGAGAGAGAGAGAGATCCTGGCTCACAACCAAAATGACCCGGGCTCAATCCTGGGGATTGGTGTGACATACGCACTAAGCTCCTAACACCCGTGACCCATGTTACCTCACAGAAAATAGATACCTGAGAGTTGTTAAGAGTGTTGTGTCTCATCCTGGAGGACACTCGACCTTGCTGACGGAAATAACTCACACTACTTGTTGTATCGGTAATAAATAATAATACAAATCTATACTTCAACTTTTTCTTCTTGTTAGCGCTGCTGTTTTTTCTTCCTCTTTTCTTCCATTCTCCCTTCTTCCTCCTCCTCCTGCTCCTCCTCCACTACAACACAGTGTCTCCCACAGCCACTGTACTTCATGGAGTTAGCACTGGGTCAGTTCTCGTCCTACGGCAGTGTCAAGGTGTGGAAGGTCGTGCCGGCAGTCAAAGGTAAGCAAGTACTCGCCCTCACTCACGTTTCGCTCACCGGGAGCGTTAATTAACAGGTGTTCGCGGAGAGCTAAAAGTAGCCGTAACAAATGTTCAGTTATTTGCTCTTGTACCTGTTCAGTAGATGTTCAACAGATGTTCAGTAGATGTTCAACAGATGTTCGGCAGATGCTTAACAGATGTTCAGTAGATGTCCAACAGATGTTCAGTAGATGTTCAACAGATGTTCAGTAGATGTTTAACAGATGTTCAGCAGATGTTCAACAGATGTTCAGCAGACGTTCAACAGTCATTGCGACTGTTAGGACGAGAACAAGTGCAGTTTGCAGTTTTGTGTTGGTAAGTTTGAAGTCTGTCGACCTAACGAGGGATCATTAAGGCTGTAGTAAGATACCTTAGTGTATATATACCCTTGGTAGGTGGTACAGTGTATATACCCTTGCTAGAAGATACAATGTATATACCCTTGCTAAGAGATACCTTACAATGTATATACCCTTGCTAGGGGATACAATGTATATACCCTTGCTAGGAGATACCTTACAATGTATATACCCTTGCTAGGAGATACCTTACAATGTATATACCCTTGCTAGGAGATACAATGTATATACCCTTGCTAAGAGATACCTTACAATGTATATACCCTTGCTAGGGATACAATGTATATACCCTTGCTAAGAGATACCTTACAATGTATATACCCTTGCTAGGAGATACCTTGCAATGTATATACCCTTGCTAGGAGATACAATGTATATGCCCTTGCTAGGAGATACCTTACAATGTATATACCTTTGCTTGGAGATACCTTACAATGTATATACCCTTGCTAGGAGATACAATGTATATACCTTTGCTAGGAGATACAGTTCGGTGTACATACTCAAGCTAGGAGATACCTTACTGTATATATGCACTAGCTAGGATATACCTTAAGATATATATGCACTATGAGAAACAAACACCCATGTACGTATATACTCTGAGATACTCCTCAGTATACTTAGGATATATACACTTCTCTGTTTATACAGTACGAAATATTCCACCTCCATGTGAAGTCGGAGGCGTTGAAGTTAGGGGGCGGCTCACCATTATTATTATTATTATTATTATTATTATTATTATTAATAATAATAATAATATTATTTCTACCTCCAACTTTTTTATTTCCCTCGTAACTCTTGAATGCCTCGTCCAGTCGGAGAAGAGTTCAGCTCCATGGAGATGAACTCTCTTCTCCAGGCTGAGGGACTGACCTCCTCAAATACTTCTTCTCCAAGGCTGATGGACTGATTACATCATCTTTATTTCATTTCTACTTCTTTCTCTGTATTTGACTGAAGAAGCCTGCTGTGTAGGCTAGTGATGTTTGTTGGGGGGGGGGGAGGCAGGCAGATGAATAAATGTAACAATGGCCATAATTCATGTCCTAACAGGAACCATAACAACAATATTCTCTGCAGTTCTAGTTATACCCGCCTACCACTAACATCATCCAGGCCCTGGACAGCTAGTTTTCCTTGAATCCCTGCATTGATGTTACTTTGTTGACATTCCAACAGCACGTGAAGCATCAAAACCAACTGACGTCACTCCCAACAATCTTACAAAAGCCTGCTGGATGTTCAAGCCCCTAGCACTCAAAACTTCCTGTACCTCCTCCCTCCAACCCTTACCAGATTTAAATACACTAGATTTATGTGCCGTCTTAGTAATCCTATTATTATTATTATTATTACTAATTATTATTAATTATTATTATTAATTATTATTAATTATTATTATTATTATTATTATTATTATTATTATTATTATTATTATTATTATTATTATTATTATTAATTGTTGTTGTTGTTATAGTGGTATCAGTAGTACTTACAGTTGTTGCTGTTGTTCTTGTACTAGTAGTCGTGGTAGTATCAGATAATAGCGCTAAATCCGTATGGGTCAAGCAGCCCTGATGTGTCTTCCCAACTGCAAGGTTAGTTGCATGTTGTACCTACACCATGATAGACAGACAAATACAGTTAGTTAAATGCAACCTTTATTAACGACGAGGTTTCGCCCACGTGGTCGTCGACAGTGTCACTTAAGACCTAACACTCCCGAACACCCTTATTATATGCTCACAAACACACGCGCGCGCGCGACATATAAAATACTGAGAGGAATTGACAAGGTGGACAGAGACAGGATGTTCCAGAGATGGGACACCGCAACAAGGGGACACAGTTGGAAGTTGAAGACACAGATGAATCACATGGATGTTAGGAAGTATTTCTTCAGTCAAGGAGTTATCAGGAATTGGAATAGTTTGGGAAGCGATGTAGTGGAGGCAGGATCCATACATAGCTTTAAGAAGAGGTATGATAAAGCTCATGGAGCGGTAAGAGTGACTTAGTAGCGAACAGTGAAGAGGCAGGGCCAGGAACTGTGATTCGACCCCTGCAACCACAACTAGGTGAGTACACACATACAGGTTAAGGAAAATCGACCTGACGATAACGGAGGACAGGGATAATGACATAGAAAATACTGCGAGGAATTGACAAGGTGGACAAAGACAGGATGTTCCAGAGGTAGGACACAGAAACAAGGGGTCACAGTTGGAAGTTGAAGATTCAGATGAGTCAGAGGGATGTTAGGAAGTATTTCTTTAGCCATGGAGATGTCAGGAAGTGGAATAGTCTGGAAAGTGATGTAGTAGAGGCAGGATCCATACATAGTTTTAAGATGAGGTATGATGAAGTTCATGGAGCAGGAAGAAAGAGAGCCTAGTAGCGACCAGTGAAGAGATGGGGCCAGGAGCTATGAATCGATCCCTGCAACCACAATTAGATGAGTACACACACATTATGGTCCGCCATCTACACACTCATTACGATTGTGACCGGATAAAAAATTGTCAATACGTAGTTCATTGCCACTGTAACTTGTTCACTTATCAAAACATTGGGGTCCAGTCCCTGGACCCAATGTGTACCTCTGTAATCTTTTGACTACCACCCACATAGTGGGTATGAGGTGTATATATTAAACAACAACTTCTATACCCACATTAACCTGGTTTAGTCTCTACCCATTGTCCACTAATTTAAATATAAATAAACTTGGGGTGGAAATGAATACATAATAATTAACGTTGATTTTATTTCACAGTGTCTCACCAAACCACACAATACACAAAAAGAGCATAAGAATGGAGGAGCACTGCAGCAGACCTACTGGCCCTGTATACTACGGTATACTACCATCCCCAGCATGCGAACCACAACAGTCGACTAACGCCTAGGTACCTGTTTATTGCTAGGTGAACAGGTGCAGCAGGTGTAAGGAAACATACCCAACGTTTCCACCAGTACTGGTAATCGAACCACGAGCACTCAGTATGCGAGTAGAGTACGCTACCAACCGAACCACGGGACTTTCTCAAATGCAACCGTTCTCATTCGTATATTTGCCCAACCTGTATATAACCCTACCTATTTTGTATTATACTCTTGAACGCTTCACTACAGAAGGAACATTACAACAAACTTGAAGAGATGACTTTATGTTGTGTGGCGTCTACTGTTTCCAGTCTCTACCAGAATGAGACAATAATGTCTTCAGTGAATTAGTTTACTGTATAATTAAAATATAATTAGCCCAGGTCACGTTCCTCATGCCTAAGTCTGTGAAACTTTTATAATGGGTTTGTTTGGTATTCTGGTAGCAGGGAATTAATGATACGTCTTCGGAGGCTTCTTACTTTATTGTTAAGTAGTGGTGGGTACACAGGCTTGTGTTGTGCCCATGGCCTGGGCAGGGCCATCCCACGAGAGAGAGCTGGGAGTACTTGTGTGTTTCTGCTAGGCCGCTGTGTGAGTGAGACGGAGGCATGGGCCGGCAGGCTGGCGTGCCTGCTGAGAGGCCTGGCTACAGAGGGCAGCACCTGAGTGGCGCGAAATATGAACTAAGCTGGCAGACAGCATGGGCTGTCTGTGCAGACAGTACAGGCTGTCTACATACGCTCGGCCACCTACCGCGCGTCGTCCCGACGCAACAATACTGGTGGTAAAAGAAACTCTGTCTCTCTCTCGTAGGAACAGGGCACAGAACACAAAATAAAAACATATATATACATATGAACATGGAAAAAAACTTCCTACAGGGAGGGAAGAAAAAAACATGTGGGTGTGCTAAACATCGTGGTCAAAGGCAGTGAGCGTCGAAGGGCATCACTGCACGCCTTCCTGCGTCTGGACAGATACTGCAACATGGGAGACATCGCTGCGGCTGAGCTGTAACATAACAGGTTACGGTCTCCTCTGGAACGGTGAAGCAGTCATCGTAGGAGTCGCTACAGGTTTCACTCAACCTGGGGCACAACATGCTGGTGCCCTCGAGTGAGGCGTCGACAAAACTCGGCAACTGGGCAGGACTTCTGGCAAGCGACTCAGGAGGACACTTCTCGATTGGTACTGTCGCTGGGCTGTCACTGCCGGCGAGCGTGGAGCGAGTTGTGGAGCGAGTCGTGGCAGAGACGACTGGGCGAAACATCTGGGACTCGTAACATCATACACCAGACTGCAGTGAGAGAGCTAGCAGTCAAAGTGACATCTTCTTTGTGCAGGCTGCTCACTGAAGCTTGTGACACGAGGCTGACACAGTGTGTCATTCTCTCGACAGTTGGAGTTATAGCAGAGGTTAGTCTAAGCGTCCCCAGACTTGTTTCTCTACATATAACTGCACTCTGACGGTCTGGAGGTGAAGTGAAACAAATCTCGATGGGAATCGTAGCAGGTACGATTCTGCAGAACATCACGAGCGACGAGCATAAAAGCTTTCTGTACAAGAGGGCTCATACGCTCAGGGCTGAGTAATCAGCTGTCAAACACACTGGTCACACGGGTGACTTAACACAATGGTGCTACTCAGGTCTGGGTCAGACCTCACTGGACACACGGAAACTTTACACACACCGCAGTACAACATGGCTTAAACTAGCAAATGATGCTTTTCTGTGCATAAAACTGACTAAGACATACTAAAATGTGAGAACACTGACAGAGAGGAATTAATTAACACACGACATATATTTTCTCTCAATCTTCTCGACAACACTAAAATAATTACTTGAAACACTCGATGTGACATCATGTGATGTCAGGCGTGATGACGTCAGCACATCTCGAGGTGACGTCTGCAGACATCTCGAGGTGACGTCAGCAGACATCTCGAGGTGACGTCAGCAGACATCTCGAGGTGATGTCAGCAGACATCTCGAGGTGACGTCAGCAGACATCTCGAGGTGACGTCAGGCAGACATCGTGAGGTGACGTCAGCAGACATCGTGACGTCATGAAGTCGGGCAGCATCGTGGGTGACGTCGATGTGATGCGGGCAGCAGACCACAGCATGTGGCCTTGGGACATCTGGTAACTCACGTAGCTCGTAGGTCTACGTGACATCGCCTACACCCACGTGGCGTCGTGATCCACGTGGTGTCGTGATCTACGTGGCATGCTGGTCCACGTAGCTTCGAGTGGCCTCGGGCACTCGGATACACAGCTCTGACAATGAATTCACATGGAAAACAGCAGAAAACACAGCAGAGGGAGTAGGCAGTGGTGAGTGGTGTATGGTAGACGGGTGAGCGTGAGTAGGGCAAGCATGGGCAAGGTGAGGAACAGCCACTTCCTCTCCTCTCCTCCCCCACCCACAAACACGTGGAGAAGCTCACACTGGACGCAGAAATCACCACAAGACTCACCTCTGGCTTGCTGAAACAGCTGTGCTGAGCTGAACAACAACAACAGCAACATACAAGTGACGCTGAACACGTGACTTGAGAAACAGCGTGGGACACTGTAGCGTGGAGTCACTGTAGCGTGGGGTCACTGTGACGCCACTTACAATTCTCGGAGAATTTCGGCAAATTTCGGCCTGGATCCTGCTTGTACCTGTGTCTGGATGCTCAAACGTGCAGACACGACATCAGGATAACTCGTTGAGAGACGGATGCTTCTTGTGTAGGGTGATGAAGTGAAGATGACTTCATACCTCTTCCTCCCTCTCTCCAGGCAAACAACTGCTGCGAGCACCGCTGTCACCATTTATAATGGGTTTGTTTGGTAGGTGCTGTAAGCGAGTGGTTAATGATAGACGTCTTCTTCGGAGGCTTCTTACTTTATTGTTAATGTCGTGGTGGGTACACAGGCTTGTGTTGTGCCCATGGCCTGGGCAGGGCCATCCCACGAGAGAGAACTGGGAGGCCTTGTGTCTTGCTGCTAGGCCGCTGTGTGAGTGAGACGGAGGCATGGGCCGGCAGGCTGGCGTGCCTGCCGAGAGGCCTGGCTACAGAGAGCAGCACCTGAGTGGCGCGAAATATGAACTAAGCTGGCAGACAGCATGGGCTGTCTGTGCAGACAGTACAGGCTGTCTTCACTTTGCCTTCTTCCCCCCACCCACTCCATTACCTCTTCTTCTAATTATACTACCCCGTTTCCATCTATGTCATGTTAGGTTGAAGGACACAAGTGCAATTATTGCGTCATTTTATTGTGACATTATCTGGACTTTCGTCTTTGAACCTGACATATTGTCGGTAATCCTCTCAACATTATTACACGTATGTCATGCTGACCTCAGCTCAGGGAGGTATCACCATGCTGCTGCATGTGTTACCTCTGTGCCTCGCCTTCCTCATGACTTAAACTCATATATAGATGAAGATAACGTCATGTAATGTTGATCGTAAAAGACATGAGTGCTCAGCCCAGCAGCTATAGCGTTCCCGCTGTCAATCATGTGATGCTACAGCACTTTGAGGCCACACGTCCACCTTTTCCATCTTTCTTAATAGACTCCAGTTCCTTGGATCTACAGCATTTTGACAGCTGTATAACTCACACGGATTTAACTCTTGTAATAATAATAATAATAATAATAGTAATAATAATAATAATAATAATAATAATAATAATAATAATAACAACAACAGCAACAACAACAACAATAATAATAATGTTGATATACTTGGTATCAGGAGTGGGATACGGTCAGATGATAGCAACATGGTCGGTGGTCACCTACTACTGCTCCATCATGGGTCTCACTGTCTTTTACTTCGTCATGTCCTTCAACAAGGTGCTTCCTTGGTCCGTTTGCGACTACAGCAGCTGGGCAGACGACAACTGCGTCGACGCCTCCAGCAATTTCACCTTCAACAATAAATCTCGCTCCTCATCTGAGCAGTACTTTTAGTAAGTTTTTAAACAAACCACAGTATGGGATGCATAATAAAGATATTAAACTTACTAACACTTGGCGGTCCTAGACAGGTATCCCATAAATCGTATTATAACCCCAGTCCACTGTACCCCAATGCCCACCAAAGGCTAGGTACAGGGTGTAGCATATACTTCTAAAGCAGCCAAATATAAGAAATCCCCCTGTATTGTATCTGAATACAATCCAAAGGAATAGTACAGAGTGCATAACAAGTTTCTAGTAAGTAAATAAGTAAGTTTATTCAGGTATACACAAATACAGTTACATAGATTATCATACATAGCAGCATACCAACCTCTTATTTAATGACTTAAATGAATCAAACAGTTACTGTAATTACTACACAGCAGAACAATCAAAGGCACTTCTCAGAGCCAAAAACAACATAACTATCTTTAACTACAATATCAGATCTTTAAGCAAACATTACGATGATATCATACGATTACTAAATTCCTTGCATGCCAATATGTCCAGCATTACACTAACTGAAACCTGGCTAAAGCCTGATACTACAGATGTCTATGCCATTCCTGGTTACACAGCCATACACAACTGTAGGCCAGACCAACAAGGGGGTGGCACAGCCATATACTACTCAGATCAACTAGAATGTATCACTACTACTTGCACAAGGGATGAACATGGGGAATATATAATAGCTAAATTCAAATCCAAATACCTACAAAAACCTCTCACATTGATAAACATCTACAGAGTACCACAGTCAAACATTAGCCAATTTAGTCAAAACCTAGGAAGTATGATAACTGATGCACGCATGAACAAAGATCACTTACTACTCTCAGGTGACTTCAGTATAAATCTCCTGCAAGACCAGGACCCACATGTTACTGAATTCACAAACACTATGAGTAACTGTATGTTGCTACCAACAGTAACAAAACCTACAAGAGTTACAGAGACTAGTGTTTCCCTACTTGACCACATCTGGACCAACACCATATCCCCTTTAAAATCAGGCATAATTACAGATAATACCACAGACCACTACCCTACTTTCCTCATAACAACTCTTGGTAAAATACCCCAAGACACTACTAAAGTCACCTTCAGACTTCACAATGAGGCAGCCATTAATAACTTTACAACAGCAGTAACAAACATTGATTGGCACACTGAGCTAGAAATCTATACAGATATTGACGAATGTATTAATAATTTTCTAAAAAAGACCCAATACCTCTATAACAAGCACTGCCCTAAAAAAACTAAACAGATGACAGCTAAGAGACTGAACAGTCCCTGGCTAACACCCAGCATTCTCAAATCCATAAATACAAAACACCAATATGAAAAACAGTACAGAATGGGTCACATAACCAGAGACCAAACAAAACGTTACTCGTCAATCCTAACCAGCCTGATAAGAAGGGCCAAAAAATTGTATTATGAGAACAGATTATCCAACTTACGAGGTGATATAAAAAAGACCTGGAAAACCCTATCAGAAATTCTGGGAACAAAAAAGATATCACGAAATAGCGAAATAAAATTAGCAAAATCAGATGAACCCCAACTCCCACCAACAGAAACAGCAAACAGACTCAATGATTTCTTCTCCACTATAGGACAAAACCTTGCCAATAAAATCCCAAGCTCAGATACCCCACCAAATGACTACCTCACTGGCAACTACCCGAACACACTGTTCCTAGCTCCGAATAACCCATACGAAGTCTCCCTTATTATCAACGCACTAAAAAACAAGGCAGGAGATTTAAATACCTTACCACCCTTTATATACAAAAAAGTGTCACAAGTGCTATCACCAATCATTGCAACACTCTTTAACAAATCCATTGAATCCTCCACCTTCCCTACAGTTCTCAAAATAGCAAGGGTCACCCTGATCCATAAAGGAGGAGACCAAACAGAGTTGAATAATTATAGGCCAATATCCAACTTACACCCTCTCTCAAAAATCTTCGAAAAATTAATTCATAAACGAATCTACTCCTACCTCATCTCCCAAAACATACTCAACCCCTGCCAATTTGGATTCAGGCCTAATAAAAATACTAATGATGGTATTATACACATGCTAGAACATATATACACTGCAATAGAGAAAAAAGAAGTCCCACTGGGGATCTTCATTGACTTACGTAAAGCTTTTGATACAGGTGACCATGACTTGCTCCACATTAAATTGTCACACTATGGTATAAGAGGGCACTCCCTCAACTACCTCAAGTCATACCTCAGCAACAGAAGCCAATATGTATACGCAAATGGGGCAAACTCTTCCGCACAACCAATTACAGTTGGTGTCCCACAGGGAAGTGTCCTTGGCCCTCTTCTCTTTCTCCTATACATAAATGACCTACCAAATGCTTCGCAATTACTCAAACCCACACTATTTGCAGATGACACTACATACGTCTTCTCTCACCCGAGCCCAGTCACGCTAGCCAATACTGTAAATACCGAATTACAGAAAATATCTACCTGGATGAGGACTAACAAACTTACACTAAACATTGACAAAACCTACTTCATTCAGTTTGGTAACAGAGCTACAGATGTCCCTCTTAACATAATGATAAAGGGATCACCTATCACAAAGCTAACAGAGGGAAAATTCTTAGGAATCCACCTTGATAATAGACTCAAATTTCATACACATATACAACAAATTTCTAAGAAAATTTCCAAGACTCTAGGCATACTATTGAAGATACGGTACTATGTTCCACAGTCAGCCCTCCTGGCCCTATATCACTCTCTTATTTACCCCTATCTCACCTATGGAATTTGTGCATGGGGCTCAACAACAATTAACCATCTCAGACCATTAATTACCCAACAAAAGGCTGCAGTCAGAATGATAACAAATTCCCACTACAGGCAGCACACTCCACCAATATTCAAAACACTAAACCTACTCACCATACAAAACATCCATACTTATTACTGCACCTATTACATACATAGAACACTTAACTCTGATATTAACCCTCCCCTCAAACATCTCCTTGCCAACCTCAACAGAACACATGACCATAACACAAGGCACAGATCACTCTTTGATGTTCCTCGTGTCCATCTCACGCTATGCAAAAACTCAATGCACATAAAAGGCCCTAAAATCTGGAATTCATTACCTGTAAATATAAAAGAAACACTACCTGTTCATAAATTCAAGTCTCTTCTCAAAGATCACTTACTCACCCAAAACCAAATAAATAATGAATAACTGAACCTTATAAATTGTGTATCTTAAATGTTTCTCACAATTATATCACATAAATGTTAAACCTAAGACCCAATCTAACTTTGTTATTTTTTAAATACACTACCTAACAGAATACTCCATTCTACTGATTGTACAGCAATGCATGCAACCATATGACCTGTCTTTGTAATACTCATTTGTGCTTTATTGTTATCTGTTTACAATAATGTTTTATCACTGATTACATCATTGCTTTGTTAATCTTAAGTTAATTTTAAGCCAGCCCGTAATGCTATGCATATAAGTGGCTTTGGCATGCTGCTCTTACCTGTACTTTTTTTGTACCTCTGTATGTATGCTCAAATTACTAAATAAATAAATAAAATAAATAAATAAATAAATATGCGTAAAGTACCTAGGATAACCAAAAAAAAGTCAGACAGAGTGACTCATTAGATATCAGAAGTGAAGATTTGAATCCAATCAGAAGGCTAATTTAAAAGTTATTGCATGGAAACTAATCCGAATCTTGCCCTAAGTAAAAAGCATTATCTAGCTATTGCACAGAAAATAATATCCCAATTTGTTTAATAAAGTGGTAAATTACGGTCTATGAAGCCCCATAACAATACGAACTTTGGATGAATCTTATTGTAATCAGTTGATCCAGTAGTAATTATACTGTGTTAGTTCACCCAACTTGGTATATTTCTATACACCATAGGAAGGTTATCATGAAGTCTAATGTAACCACAAATGCAGGTGACCTTCCTGTGTCCATTCCCTTGTAAACTTTTGACTACATTACCTCTATGTCTTGTTGAAAATGGTATAAAATGCCGACAAGTTGAAGATTAAGACACATGTGCAACAGTTAGGTATCTTTATTAATGAAACGTTTCGCCTACACAGTAGGCTTCTTCAGTCAAATACAGAGGAAGCAGGTGTAGTAATGAAATACAGATGATGTAATCAGTCCATCAACCTTGGAGAAAAAAGATCTGAGGTGGTCAGTCCCTCAGCCTGGAGAAGAGTTCACTCCATGGTCTGGAACGATATCATTCCAGACCATGGAGCTGAACTCTTCTCCAGGCTGAGGGACTGAACACCTCAAATTCTTTTTCTCCAAGGTTGATGGACTGATTACATTATCTTTATTTCACTACTACACCTGCTTCCTCTGTATTTGACTGAAGAAACCTACTGTGTAGGGGAAACGTTTCATCAGTAAAGAAACCCAACTGTTGCACATGTGTCTTAATTTGTGTCTTGCTCTATGGCGCTCATGTCCTCACATGTCAAGCCTTCTCATGTCGTGGGGGTTCGTCAGGAGATAATAGGAGTAAGAAATACACAAGTTGATTGTCCTGGAAGCGTATAATTAAGAGTCTTGAGAGGAGCCCAGGCCTGCCTCTGGAAACAAGAGCGAGATGCCGATAGAATGAAGTAAAAGATATAGTATACAGATGGAGCTTTTATTGTAGCAACGTTTGGTTCTGTATTAAGCTTTATATAGTCTAATTAGAAAAAATACACGACTAAACGATGTCACAACAAAAACATGTTCTGCATCTGTCTTACTCAATCTCCTTCACACTTTCCCACTCCCTAGCACTCTCCCTTACCCCCTAGTAACTACTCTCTAAGACTCCCTTACCTCTAGTAATAGTCACACGACTTTCACAACATGTTCTGCACCTGTCTTACTCAATCTCCTTCACACTTTCCCACTCCCTAGCACTCTCCCTTACCCCCTAGTAACTACTCTCTAAGACTCCCTTACCTCTAGTAACTACTCCCTAACACTCTCCCTTATCCCCAGTAACTACTCTCTCATCCCCAGTAACTACGTGTTGAAGATGGCAGACAACATTGATGACGGTATCGGTGTCCCTGACTGGCGACTGAGCCTGTGTCTCCTCTTCTCCTGGGCAGTGTTGTTCTTCACGTTGGCCAAGGGAGTCCAGTCCTCAGGAAAGGTACGTCTGTCATTGATTAACATGAGTTGGTGTTTTCTTATTTTCAAGTTCATTTCCTTGTATTCTTTGGCCTTTTGTTTGTCTCGTCTTATTTGCTTCGTACCTGGAGAGGGTAAGCCAGCAGCACTGTGAGTGCTGGTGAGGCCTAAGTTCATTAATATTCATCAGTCAACACGTTTGGTCACTGACTACACACGCCACAGTGCTCATCACCGGATAGCATTACACATCTCCGCTTCATTATCACACAAACGTCCTCCATCTTTCACTGTACCCTTATTATCGCTCACTTGATGTCATTGTCACAGCCCTTCACTGCACTGCTGGACACTATTCTACACGTATCAAACACCCTTCGTCTGCTCCATCCTTGGACTTAACTCGGTTTCTGACTGATTTCCTCATTGGCTGACCAATCTCGGCGTTTTCTTCGGTCTTAAATAATGTGTTCCCTATGAAAACATTCATATCCTGATTGATAACTCTGCCGCAAGGTTGGCGGCAGCCGTCTCTCGGCAGCCAGGGTTGGCTGGTTGGTTGATAGATTTAGAAGACATCAACTTCACAAGGGTAACGTTCACGTGTGACCTTTAACCAACAGGCTATGATATTATAACCGCTTCCTTAAGTAGGTATTAGGTATGTCAGGAAACAGGGCAAGTGTTCCTTGACGCGGGTCTTAGTCATATGATGACCCCAATGGCAATAAGTCACTCTGTCTGACTTTTTTGGCCCGGTGGCCTGGTGGCTGGTGGCCCGGTGGCCTGGTGGCTGGTGGCCCGGTGGCCTGGTGGCTGGTGGCCCGGTGGCCTGGTGGCTGGTGGCCCGGTGGCCTGGTGGCTGGTGGCCTGGTGGCTAAAGCTCCCGCTTCACACACGGAGGGCCCGGGTTCGATTCCCGGCGGGTGGAAACATTTCGACACGTTTCCTTACACCTATTGTCCTGTTCACCTAGCGGCAAATAGGTACCTGGGTGTTAGTTGACTGGTGTGGGTCGCATCCTGGGGGATAAGATTGAGGACTCCAATGGAAATAAGTTAGACAGTCCTCGATGACGCACTGATTTTCTTAGGTTACCTGGAGTTTACCTGGAGAGAGTTCCGGGGGTCAACGCCCCAGCGGCCCGGTCTGTGACCAGGCCTCCTGGTGGATCAGAGCCTGATCAACCAGGCTGTTGCTGCTGGCTGCACGCAAACCAACGTACGAGCCACAGCCCGGCTGGTCAGGAACAGACTTTAAGTGCTTGTCCAATGCCAGCTTGAAGACTGCCAGGGGTCTGTTGGTAATCCCCCTTATGTATGCTGGGAGGCAGATGAACAGTCTCGGGCCCCTGACACTTATTGTATGGTCTCTTAACGTGCTAGTGACACCCCTGCTTTTCATTGGGGGGATGTTGCATCGTTTGCCAAGTCTTTTGCTTTCGTAGTGAGTGATTTTCGTGTGCAAGTTCGGTACTAGTCCCTCTAGGATTTTCCAGGTGTATATAATCATGTATCTCTCCCGCCTGCGTTCCAGGGAATACAGGTTTAGGAACCTCAAGCGCTCCCAGTAATTGAGGTGTTTTATCTCCGTTATGCGCGCCGTGAAGGTTCTCTGTACATTTTCTAGGTCAGCAATTTCACCTGCCTTGAAAGGTGCTGTTAGTGTGCAGCAATATTCCAGCCTAGATAGAACAAGTGACCTGAAGAGTGTCATCATGGGCTTGGCCTCCCTAGTTATGAAGGTTCTCATTATCCATCCTGTCATTTTTCTAGCAGATGCGATTGATACAATGTTATGGTCCTTGAAGGTGAGATCCTCCGACATGATCACTCCCAGGTCTTTGACGTTGGTGTTTCGCTCTATTTTGTGGCCAGAATTTGTTTTGTACTCTGAAGAAGATTTAATTTCCTCGTGTTTACCATATCTGAGTAATTGAAATTTCTCATTGTTGAACTTCATATTGTTTTATGCAGCCCACTGAAAGATTTGGTTGATGTCCGCCTGGAGCCTTGCAGTGTCTGCAATGGAAGACACTGTCATGCAGATTCGGGTGTCATCTGCAAAGGAAGACACGGTGCTATGGCTGACATCCTTGTCTATGTCGGATATGAGGATGAGGAACAAGATGGGAGCGAGTACTGTGCCTTGTGGAACAGAGCTTTTCACCGTAGCTGCCTCGGACTTTACTCTGTTGACGACTACTCTCTGTGTTCTGTTAGTGAGGAAATTATAGATCCATCGACCGAATTTTCCTGTTATTCCTTTAGCACGCATTTTGTGCGCTATTACGCCATGGTCACACTTGTCGAAGGCTTTGGCAAAGTCTGTATATATTACATCTGCATTCTTTGTGTCTTCTAGTGCATCTAGGACCTTGTCGTAGTGATCCAATAGTTGAGACAGACAGGAGCGACCTGTTCTAAACCCATGTTGCCCTGGGTTGTGTAACTGATGGGTTTCTAGATGGGTGGTGATCTTGCTTCTTAGGACCCTTTCAAAGATTTTTATGATATGCGATGTTAGTGCTATCGGTCTGTAGTTCTTTGCTGTTGTTTTACTGCCCCCTTTGTGGAGTGGGGCTATGTTTGTTGTTTTTAGCAACTGTGGGACGACCCCCGTGTCCATGCTCCCTCTCCATAGGATGGAAAAGGCTCGTGATAGGGGCTTCTTGCAGTTCTTGATGAACACGGAGTTCCATGAGTCTGGCCCTGGGGCAAAGTGCATGGGCATGTCATTTATCGCCTGTTCGAAGTCATTTGGCATCAGGATAACATCGGATAGGCTTGTGTTAACCAAATTCTGTGGCTCTCTGATAAAAAATTCATTTTGATCTTCGACTCTCAGTCTGGTTAGCGGCTTGCTAAAAACTGAGTCATATTGGGACTTGAGTAGCTCACTCATTTCCTTGCTGTCATCTGTGTAGGACCCATCTTGTTTAAGTAGGGGCCCAATACTGGACGTTGTTCTCGACTTTGATTTGGCATAGGAGAAGAAATACTTTGGGTTTCTTTCGATTTCATTTATGGCTTTTACTTCTTCCCGCGATTCCTGACTCCTATAAGATTCCTTTAGCTTAAGTTCGATGCTTGCTATTTCTCTGACCAGTGTCTCCCTACGCATTTCAGATATATTGACCTCTTTTAGCCGCTCTGTTATTCTTTTCCGTCGCCTGTAAAGGGAGCGCCTGTCTCTTTCTATTTTACATCTACTCCTCCTTTTTCTTAGAGGAATAAGCCTTGTGCATACATCGAGTGCCACCAAGTTAATCTGTTCTAGGCATAAGTTGGGGTCTGTGTTGCTTAGTATATCTTCCCAGCTTATATCGGTTAGGACTTGGTTTACTTGGTCCCACTTTATGTTTTTGTTATTGAAGTTGAATTTGGTGAATGCTCCCTCGTGACTAATCTCATTATGTCGGTCTGGGGCTCCATGCATACATGTCTGAACCTCAATTATGTTGTGATCTGAGTATATTGTTTTTGATATGGTGACATTTCTTATCAGATCATCATTGTTAGTGAAGATGAGGTCTAGTGTATTCTCCAGTCTAGTAGGCTCTATTATTTGCTGGTTTAAATTGAATTTTGTGCAGAGATTTAAAAGCTCGTGTGAGTGTGAGTTTTCATCAGAGCTGCCTCCTGGTGTTATTACTGCAACAGTATTATTTGCTATATTCCTCCATTTTAGGTGCCTTAAGTTGAAATCCCCCAGGAGCAAGATGTTGGGTGCAGGAGCTGGAAGATTTTCCAGACAGTGGTCAATTTTTAACAGCTGTTCCTGGAATTGCTGGGATGTTGCATCCGGAGGCTTGTAGACTACCACAATGACTAGGTTTTGGTTCTCGACCTTTACTGCTAAAACTTCCACTACATCATTTGAGGCATTAAGCAGTTCTGTTCAAACAAGTGACTGCAATGTACAGGCCAACCCCCCCCCTTTTGCCTGTTCACTCTGTCACATCTGTATAGGTTGTAACCTGGGATCCATATTTCGTTGTCCAAGTGATCCTTTATGTGGGTCTCAGTGAAAGCCGTGAACATTGCCTTTGCCTTTGCATGCAGTCCACGGATGAAAGGTATTTTGTTGTTTGTTGCTGGCTTTAGACCCTGTATATTTGCAAAGAAGAATGTCATCGGACTGGTGGTATTGTTGGTACTGGGGGGAGATTTTTTTCCGGCATTAGTATCTGTAGGTTTGGAGTGGAGGCCATCGACTGTGGTTCCACTCCAGGAATGACTGGATTTGGTGCACGATTTCTGCCATTTCCTGCCAGTTTTTTTCCTTCCTGGCACTAAAAAACCTCTCCCTCTTGAGTGGCTGTGGCTTCTCCAGCTTCACCATTACTGTCTCCCAGGACAGCACCTCCAGCTTCACCATTTCTGTCTCCCAGGACAGCACCTCCAGCTTCACCATTACTGTCTCCCAGGACAGCACCTCCAGCTTCACCATTACTGTCTCCCAGGACAGCACCTCCAGCTTCACCATTACTGTCTCCCAGGACAGCACCTCCAGCTTCACCATTACTGTCTCCCAGGACAGCACTATCAGCCCCACATTTACTGACTACCAGGACATCACCTCCAGCCTTACAGTTTCTGACTACATGGCCAGTATCAAGGGCAGTACCATTCAGCCCAGACTTTTTATGTTCCCATCTGTTGTAGAAAGCTTCCAGGTTTTCTATGAAAGCAGCTTTGATGTTATCCTCTTTTAATACCCTTGTGATTTTAGTCCACAGATTTATCTCATTTGGGCATACCCAAAAACACTTCCCTGTTTTAATACTGTTTGTAGCTAGTTCTTGGATATCTGCATAAGGGATATGGGTGGCTAACCCTCCGGGGTTAAAAATCCGATCGAAATCTTATCTTATCTTATCCTAGGTTCTCTAGACATATGCTGACAATTACAAAAGCTAAGACAATCAGCCAACTCGCGCATCTAGGAGTATAATTGATTATATAATTATGTTAAAATCTTGCTTTTCTTGTCCCATCTTTCATCCATATCACATCATTGTGATGTACTATATTTTATTATATTATTTGTTAGATTTTATTTAATTCAGGTGGCGTACTTCACGGCATTGTTTCCCTACGTGGTGCTCTTCACGCTGCTGGGGCGAGGAGTGACCCTGCCGGGGGCCGAGGATGGTATCCTCTACTTCATTATTCCTCAATGGGAAAAACTTCTCGACCCGAACGTGAGTACCTGTCTTCAATATTCTTTTTATATATTCAAAAGAAGGCATGAGAGTCGAAGATCAAAATGAATTTTCTATGAGAGAGCCACAGAATTTATCCTGATGTTATCCTGACGCCAAATGACTTCGAACAGGCGATAAATGACATGCCCATGCACTCTACCCCAGGCCCAGACTCGTGAAACTCCGTGTTCATCAAGAACTGCAAGAAGCCCCTATCACGAGCTTTTACCATCCTATGGAGAGGGAGCATGGACACGGGGGTCGTCCCACAGTTACTAAAAACAACAGACATAGCCCCACTCCACAAAGGGGGCAGTAAAGCAATAGCAAAGAACTACAGACCGATAGCACTAACATCCCATATCATAAAAATCTTTGAAAGGGTCCTAAGAAGCAAGATCGCCACCCATCTAGATACCCATCAGTTATTCAACCCAGGGCAACATGGGTTCAGAGCAGGTCGCTCCTGTCTTGACCCTGTGCACTGTGACTGTGTACGTTAGGCTCATATTGGAGTATGCAACACCAGTTTGGAACCCACACCTAGCCAAGCATGTGAGAAAACTAGAGAAAGTGCAAAGATTTGCAACAAGACTAGTTCCGGAGTTAAGGGTTATGTCCTACTAGGAGAGGTTAAAGAAAATCTTCCTGACGACACTGGAAGAAAGGAGAGATGGGGGGGGGGATATAATAGCAACATATAAAATACTGAGAGGAATCGACAATGTAGACAGAGACAGGATGTTCCAGAGATGGGACACAGCAACAAGGGGTCACAGTTGGAAGTTGAAGACTCAGATGAATAACAGGGATGTTAAGAAGCATTTCTTCAATCACAGAGTTGTCAGGAAGTGGAATAGTCTGCGAAGTGATGTAGTGGAGGCAGGATCCATACATAGCTTTAAGAAGAGGTATGATGAAACTCATGGAGTGGGAAGAGTGACCTAGTAGTGGCCAGTTAAGAGGCGGGACCAGGAGCTGTGACTCGACCCCTCCAACCACAACTAGGTGAGTACAGTCCACAACTTTAATTTACCAGAGTAGGTAGTTTTAATATTGTAATTATTTTCATATTAGGTCTAGTTTTTTGTGTGAGTGGTGAGGAGTGGGCATGGAGGGAGTAACAGTTCAGTGACCTACTGTGTGTGACTTTAGTCCCACTTATCTCACCAAAATTACTTGCCCGTAATAATTCACACAGGTAATTTGCTCACACAGTAATAATTCAAAGTAGTTTAGTAACTTGATTATGCAAAACATCCCCCATCTTGTGGGCGGTAGTTAAAATAATTCAACATAGGCACATGATGGGTCCAGGGATTGGGCCGCAAAGTCTGGATAGCAGAGACAATGCAGGTAATTTACACATGTTAATAGGTATGGTAATTGTACCTATGTGTACCTGTACCTAAATAAACTTACTTGCTTAATTAATATCATTATTACAGTCGTAACTAAGCGCTAAGCGCACAAGGGTTATTATTAAAATCCACCTATGGGTGAAGAGTCACACCAATACATTGCATTGTCTTCTTACCAACCTTATTTTTCTTCAGTATCTTGTGATAAATCTTCCATTTCAACTTCTTTAGGGGTCAAGATTACGATGGAAACAAAAATTTTGAAAGTTTATTTCGAGGGCCTTCTTGTTGATATTTATTAATGATGTTGTGGGTGTTGCCTCCGCGTCACTGTTGCATAATTATAATTGCAGTTGCTGTTATTTTTATGTGGTTTCCGAGGTTTGTGGGTCATTGGTAGCGCCTTTGACTCGTACATGAAGTACCCGGGTTCAGTCCTGGGGCAGGTCGAGACGTGGGTGTGTTTCCTTATACCTGTGGTACTAAGGTACTAGGTACCCGCATATAAGTTGACTGTTGTGGATCGCATTTTTTTTTATATTTTATTTAAAGCCAATACAGTATACATAAAAATAAAAATAAAAGGAAACAGTATGGATCTCAATCCTGAAGGTTCGGCCATTGACATAAGAAACCCAACACAAAATAAACTAACACAAATGGATTGCACCTATATACTCCCAAGATATAGCTGTATAACATACAACAATAGCTTACGGCAAGAACATAACTACAAATAAACACAGTAACAGGGTCATGAACTGACATATATAAACATTCAATGACTCAAAACATAACTTACATATAAATTTTACATATAACATGACATATGACAAAGGCTCATTACAATTGAAAAGAATATATACGAGAAAATGTAACAATTACTTCCAGCCTTCTCATTAATCAATAAACCAAAACCTAACATCATAATCCTACTAGAACATCTATATACTTATCCCTAACATTACAGCTTTACATATACCAAAATACAAATAAACATACAAAGAAAACAGCTTAGATCTCAAAACCGACTCATTACAGTTACAATAAACCCGTATACAAAAATCTCAGACACAAAAGGAATGCGTCTATAAACTGGCTAGATATATCTGTATACCATACAGCCAAAACTTACGTCAAGAACATAGCCATGAAGAACCAATATCAGGGTGCTGACAGTCTATGAGTACATCTTAACATACAAAAACCTAGAACATAACATGAACTAAAAAACACTTCATATGGCAAAGAACAATACCGTTGTATAATGCTATACAAAGTACATTGAAATGACAATTGAAACAAAGTAACGAAAAGGGAACATACAACAAGCATGTCATCGACACCATGCATGTGTAGGTGAATACATATGTCAAAGCCTACATGGCATCACACAGTATGATACTTGTGCCTCCTCCCATGGAAGACTTAGGTCTCAGACTAAAGAGGGAGCCAAGGCCGGGCCACCACTTGGAAAAGGCCCGGGCCGGGAGAATACCGGCTTGCATATACATATAAACCTACACATCACATATATCACAGTACAATCTTTGATAAGACCTTTGACAAAAGGAGAATCCAGACATACTTAGATCATGCCTTGTGTCACCTCAAACCATCAAACACACAAATACTGTTGAGATGTACCCTCTCACACATTATACACACAATAATGTAGTGCAACAACACTACTTACATATTATATTCAATACCTTCTTAAAAACAATGTGAATAACATATCTTACACAACTACCCAGACCAAACTCACATCACAACAGAAGCTTATTTATTATATTACCAAACATACCACACACGCTAACATCTATACACATTTCCATACTCAAGAAAACTAGCCCGCCGCAACCCCTTACTTTACACTTAAATCTCTTAAATCCTTCAACCTGAATCTACGATAACCTTCAGTAAATGCTGTCTCCCATCTTCCCCCATAAAGATCCCTATTGCGGCACTTTGTTCTATACATCGTGGCCCCTAACACTCTTATCCTTTCCTCGACTCCCACCTCCCTCATTGCCCAAGATATATAAATAAAATCAGTAACCACATACGTAACCGCATTCACCATCTGCTGACTCCACCCACCTATATCTAAACTTAACACCCGCAACACCTGTAATCCTTCCCCACCCACTAACCTAACTACCCTACTTAGCCAGACCCTCACATCTTCTAAACAAGTACAAAAGTACACAGCGTGAAATATAGTTTCCGGACATCCACACGCTTTGCACTCCCCACCCTCCCTTAATCTCCTATTTTTTTTTTATATATATTTTTATTTAAGGACACAGTATACAATCTACATGTTGTTATACATAAAACTTAACAAAAAAAACTCAACACTGAGAAAAAACAAGCCTAACTAGGAATGAAACAGAAGAACCTACACCTGAGCATTCCTTAACAAAAAAAGCTACATAACAAAACCTGTTACACTTATGCATATTTTGTACAAAACTTTATATACAAAACATTAAGTATACACCAAAACATTTCTCATACAATTATTTTGTATCGTAACATATTATGTACATAGATTCTCGAAAACTAAAACCTCCTGACAATGTTTTCGAGGAGACTAAATCGTACTCCCCACACCCCATATAACCCAAATACATATCATATTGAACTTTGCACACTCTAGAATAAATGATAAATAAGAAAAAAATTTCTAAGATGTGTGCCTCCTCCCATCACCCACCCGGTACACAGTATGAACAGGTGAAATATACCCTTAATCCGTGTGTATATACGTTCCTACCTCATTAACTTCCCAACAGGAAGGAATACTGAATAGGGCAATGTACAATGCCCACTCTCGTACACAGAACATCTAGCATTGACAAAGTTAAATATACAGGAAATACATGAGCCTGATGCACGCAGGCACCTCGCCCGTACTACAGTTGTTAAATAGGATAGGAATCCTAGCAATAGTCTCTGGGGCAACAAAAACAAACCCCGCATCTTTTACAACACAAATAATTCTTCGCTCATTATTTCCTAAAAAATTTTGTTTGGTCCGTCTTTGAAAAGTATCGAAAGGACGCCTTGGCAAACCCACAGAATCAAGAAAATCTTACCAAAAACCTCCACCTCTCTCACAGAAGCCCCATTTCAATAACCGAACACCCCACCCACACACACAGACTCTCACACAGACACGCACACAGACACACACCACACACACACACCACACGCAACAACACACACATTCAACACACACACTCAATGTTCACACAGTCGACTACTCAACAAGGAGGCCTGGTCACATACTCAGATAAACTCAACACACACTCAACACACACAACACACACACTCAACACACACATACACACACACACACACACAAAGGCCTTCACACAGACAGGCCTTACATCATGTTATCTCACATACACCACTGGACCATCCACCATCTCTTCTCTTCCTTACTACAATCATCACCAAGTACTCATCACTCACCTCCGGAAGCCAACCCCTTGCTGCCTTTCCCGGGCACCAACTGTAGTAGTCGTGCCACAGTCAGTCCCCGATAACTCTCCGAAAAAAGAGCAACCCACTGACCCCCATATAAGCTCCTATTCCTACCCACCGACCTATAAAAACTCGTCGCTAAGGCCTTGATCCTGACATTACCCCCCACCTCCCACCTCCCTCATTCAACCAAGAAACATACATTAAAAAGGAAGGTCATGTTGGTGACTCATTATATACCTTAACGAATGCCCTCGCTATAATCCTCATTAGTAATAATAATAATTAGACACTCCTCCCACGTCTAAAAGTAAAGCCCTAAGGACCCCCACCCTTCCCCCTTCCAATAATCCAAAAACACCCCTCAACCACACCCTTACATTTTCCAAAAAAGGACAAAAGTACACCACATGGAAAGCATTTTCCACGTCGCCACAATGCACACATGAAGCATCACTCACATATCCCATCTGCCTCAACACCTGTTTTGACGCCAATGTCCCCATGAGGAATCTGTAGACCACTTCTCTCACCCTTGCTGGCATTCTTAGCTTTCGAAATTCCTCCCATATTACCCTCCAATTATATGTGGGGAAGACAGCCACCCCTTGCAGCGTCTCCCGATGATACTCTACTCCCACCAGCCTCCCTATTCGCAAATGACACACATCTCGCACTCTTAACATATACCTCAACATATCCTCACACACCTCCAGGTCCCTCCCACTCCACCAACAACGTAAGTCCCGCATCACCTCCCCCACACGCCGCCCCCAGACCCCCCCGCACTGAGGTATCTCACCTTGACGTATATTGCCCTCACCCTGGGCCCCAATGCCAACAAACCCAATCTCCCCTGATGCACCCCAGTCATTACTACATCACGTCCCAACCACGCCCTCCCATAACCCCATATATACCTTAATGCCCTCCTCTGTATGTCTGTTACATCACAATTTCTCAAGGGATATACTGCCGCCACTCCCCAGACCTTACTGTATACCAACGAATTCACAATCACAGCCCTTTGGTGCAACGTAACATCTCTGGCCCGAAGGCCACGTAGCATACCCACTGCCCTGTCCCTAACTGCCTCTGAATTAATCTTTCTACTTTCCTGCCTGTCCGCTGTGTACCAAATCCCACAAATCTTAATCCGTTCTACTACATTCCATCCAAACCCCTGACCCAATCTCCCGCCTACCCAGGTGCCCACCTCTAACAACATCGACTTGCTTTTGTTTACCCTCACTCCTGTTACGGCCCCAAACTTCTCGATGACTCTACCCACCCTTGAAAAATCCTCCCTTCCACTAAATAAGATTGTCGTATCATCAACGTAACCCACAACTCCCCTGTCATTCCCCTCAACCCCCTCCCCACACAACTCTCGGTCTACAAGCTCATAAAATGGGTTCTGAACGCAAGCAAATAATAGCTGTGAAAGTGGGCAACCCTGCCGCAAACCCCTCTCCATACGAATCCCAGAACCCAACCTACCGTTCACCTGCACACGCATGATCGCCCCCGCATACAATGCATCCACCCACCCTACCACCCTGGCACCAAAACCCAAATCACACAAACTCTCACGCAAAAACACCCTGTCCACACAATCATACGCATTCTCCCAATCAACCCTAGAACCCTCCCCCCCCCCGCTCCACAGCCCTCTAAGAAATCCCTTATGCGCCCGTGTCCATCCCGCATACTCCCTGGAATCCCAAACTGACCTCTGTGTAAAAATGCTCCGAGAACTGACTTCATTCTATTCCCTAGAATCTTTGCGAATACCTTATAGTCTGCGCACATTAAGGAAATTGCCTGGAAAGCACTCAGTGCCCACGCCCCTTCCTTCTTTGGTACTAATACTACTATGCCTGTATGTTGTGACTCACCCATTCTCTTTCCATCTAGCATATTTTTCAAAACCCCAACTAAACAATGCCTCATGCACCCCCAATGAGCCCTATAAAAGTCAATAGGCAAACTGTCAATGCCTGGCGCCTTACCTGTATTCATGCTGAAGACTGCATCTGCCACCTCAGCCTCACTAATATCAGCCTCCAACCCCACCCTATCCTTTTCTCCTATAGCCTTATGAACCCCCCTACCGAAAGAAGCCTGCCAGGCGCCTCACCTCCCACCCTCTCTCCATTTTCTCCTGAGCCATTCACCTGCATAAATGCTCATACTCTCAGTGGAGATGAGGACCTCTCCTTCTGGGTAATCCCCCACTCCCACACTAGTCTCTAACTGCAATAACGTGGTCACTCTCCTACGCTCCCTAAACTTACGCAGCACATACCCAGTCGGTTTATCCCCCCACAACACGTCGTCCAACCCTGAACGAAAACATATCGCGTCAAAACATTCATTATGAATCTCCTCAATCCTACCTCAAAGCAGTGCTATATCTTCCCCCTCCCCACCCCCCCTCCCATAACATGCCTGCAACTGTCCCTCCAAATAATTCTGCAAACCATATCTCCATCTCGCTTCCTCACGGCCCTTGACTCTATAAAAATTCGCGATCCCAGGTTTCGCCCGCAACTCCCACCATTCTACAAGCTCCATAGCCCGATCCCTATCTCCCCAAAACCCATTCCACCATTCATCAAATCCCATTCCCCCCCCTTCCCCCCGAGCAGCCGCACATTCAACTTCCAATAGCCAGGGTAAATATGCACGGCACCTTCCCACGACAGATCCACTATCACTGCCCTATGGTCCGAGAAACCCACATCAAAAGTCTGCACCCTCCCGACCTCCAAACCCTTCATGACGTAAATCCTGTCTAGTCTTGCAGCATACCCCTTGCGAATGAACGTGTGCTCCACCATATAACCTCCTCCCCCTGCAACATCTACGACACCCACGTCCCTCAATACATCCCTCAGAACACGTAATACACAACCCGCCCCCCTCGGTTCAACATCCTGGCCCCGAATTACACAATTCCAATCCCCACCAATAATCGTGATGGCAGGCAATCCCCGCAGATGGTACAATAAGTCTTCCCTCACAAAATCCGCTTTTACTCGTGTATTGCTCGACGCCGGCACATACACTCCTATGAAACATGCCCTTCTATCACCCCATACACCATCTACCTGCACAACCCTTCCCCCTGCCTCCTCCCAATCCGTGACACGCAAGGGGCTGGTCTCCTTTATCGCTATCGCCACCCCCCCTTTCAACTGCCAAGCACAACTAACGTACAACTTATACCCATGCAACAACAACTCACTACCAATCTTATGATTGTGTTCCTGCAAGAAACACACATCCACCTGGAACCTACGTAAGAACCATACTAACCACGCAGTTTTGATCTCAGCCTTGAGACCGTTCACATTTAGAGTGACACACCTGAAATTTATAAGAACGGTGGCTTCCCTCTATGCCTCTGTGGCTTGCCTACCATCCCTTTTCCTGTGCGTCGACCCGACGCCTCACCAGACTTTCCCCAGTTTACCTGGAGAGAGTTCCGGGGGTCAACGCCCCCGCGGCCCGGTCTGTGACTGGGCCTCCTGGTGGATCAGAGCCTGATCAACCGGGCTGTTGCTGCTGGCTGCACGCAAACCAACGTACGAGCCACAGCCCGGCTGATCAGGAACTGACTTTAGGTGCTTGTCCAGTGCTTGTGTGTGTGTGTGTTTGTGTGTGCGTGTTAGTTACCATTTTGTCCTAGGCACATGTCGATTAGACACTAGGCCTGTTGTATTTGCGAGTGTGTGTGTGTGTGTGTGTGTGTGTGTGTGTGTGTGTGTGTGTGTGTGTGTGTATGTGTATGAGTGTGTGTGTGTGTATGAGTGTGTGTGTGTATGAGTGGGTGTGTGTGTGTACTCACCTATTTGTACTCACCTATTTGTGGTTGCAGGGGTCGAGTCTTAGCTCCTGGCCCCGCCTCTTCACCGGTTGCTCTTCACCGGTATGAGTGTGTGTGCGTGTGTGTGTATGAGTTTGTGTATGTGTGTGTGTGTGTGTGTGTGTGTGTGTGTGTGTGTGTGTGTGTGTGTGTGTGTGTGTGTGTGTGTGTGTGACTCAACAATCAATATTTGCACCAATAACTCATTACAGTTGTGACTGGGTGTGGAAGTGTGAATTGCTCATTACACTATAATTTGTTCATGATTGTAGCCATGTATAAACGTAAGTAACCATTCTTACAGTATTCATTACCTTTGTAACTTGTGAGTTCATTACCTTGTACCTAGTTCAGCCATCCAAACTTTGGGGCCCAGTCCCTGGATCCATTACGTACCTCTGTAATCTGTAAATACCTTTGTAACTTGTCATGATTGTGACTAGACCTACGCGGAGTTCATTACCTTTGTAATTTGTGAGTTCATTACCTTTGTAAATTGTGAATTCATTACCTCTGTAACTTGCTCAGCTATCAAAACTTTGGAGTCCAGTCCCTGGACCAATTATGTACCTCTGTAATCTTTTGACTACCGCCCACAGGATGGGTATGGGGTGCATAATAAACATATTAACTAACTAACCCCTGGCTCCCTCCCCACCTTTTACCCTGTCACTACAGAAATCAGGATCCACTAGATCCTTTTGGTCCAGCAACTCATCCTTTGTCCAAGCTTTTTTGCCCGGCCTCTGCCCCGGCGTGAGTACCTCCTCGGCCTCAACAGTGCCAGCAGGCCTTTTCCTAGAACCACTAGCCACACACATGTCTTCATCCGACAAATGCTCCTGATGGACCTCCACCTCCACCACCACCTCGGCAGCACTTAAGGTGGAGGTCCCCGACCCGTCCAAAAAACCTCTCAACACGTCCTCCAGTAAATCTTCCTGAGGACCATCTTTCCTTCCTGATGGAGCCCCCGACGGTCCTGTCTGCTCCCCCAAGCCTACCGGGAGTGTAACACAGGTACCGACCGTCGGTACTTCCCGATCAACCTCTTCACTCCAACGACCACTCGTCCCTGCTTCCTCCTCTCCCAACTCAGGCATCAACTCACAAGGCTGCTGCTCCACTGCCAACGTACCAGGAGCCCTGGTAGGCTGCCTCCTAGGACACTGTGCTGCCATATGGTCGTAGGAGCTACATAATCGACAGGTCCTTCTCTGGCCGGCATAGTGTACAAAGACCTGCGTCCTGGAATCCACTAGCATGACGTAGGACGGTATAGGCCTAGCCAACGTCATTTTGAGGGTATAAGAACCCTCAGGTCGTCCCTCATATGGCCCATCTTTCCATACTCCCATCATAGCCGAATGAACTTTACCATAACTGTTGAAGACCTCCTGTATACTATACGCAGTCGCCTCGAAAGGGACGTTTCTCACCTTCACCCACGTATAGTACCTAGATACGTCGTGCAAGATGACGTCCACTGCCGAATTCACAGTCACCTTCCTCTCCTGGTACTCGTCAACAAGTTTGTCGTAGACGCAGGTACGATTCAGTTTCAGGAATTCTCTGGTCATCCCATTTAAGGCTACACCATATACTTCATCGTTGGGGACACCATAGACGTCTCTGATGATAACGGGTAGCAATGTATTCATCGTTTCTCCAGTGAGCGTGCCACGTACCAGCTGTATACAAACAGTGTTGATCTGCTGACCCACTCGATATGCCATTTTGCCTTCCAGTTGCTAAAGGTCACCACCAGAGGGCAGGTGTAGCTACTAGGCGTGCGTCCTCTCTCACCGGAGGTCGAGAGACGAATGATTAATCTCCTATTAAATAACACAACCCCAGACGGCAAGATCCCATGTAAAAACCTAAACATAACCTCCCTGACACTTGGTTTTACACGTAGTTGTTGAAGAATAGCAGAATACAGTGCTGTAGTAGCAACTAACCAGTATTATAATGGTACTTAGTGGAGTGGAGTGACTTTCATTAGTTTCTTTTTCTTGAAATACCAGACGTTACTGTGAATTTCATATAACCTGTAGTTACCAGCGTTCGCAATATACACAACGAGAACGCAATTATTACTACAGAAAAAGCATCCCTCCTCCAAAATTTCCACCAGTCAACTATAGTGATAATATAGCATTTATTGTGGTGGAGGCCAAAAAGAAAAACTAGAAAAGCTAGATACAGCGATTGATAAACAAGGGTTGAGGCTCGACCGTTCGTCACTGTAGGAGTTGCCAGCAGTCACCGGTTTCTTCAACACGCAAGTTATACTTTTGTATCAATCAAATAACATATTACTCGGGTAGAATTTTCCAGTAGATCCTTCATGTGTTAGCCCAAATCACCGACCAGTATGTTTTAAATAAGTGACCCACTGATCAGATCAGACTGGCTCCGAACCCTCGACTGGACCGAACCCTCGACTGGTCGAACCCTTGGCCGGTTTCAAACGGATTCGTTGGACAATAAAGCAGACTGTAAACGGATGGGGTTGTAGGCGCCCTTATAAACACAAACAATAAATATAAAACAAACTCCAGGAGCGTACTCCGGTAAGCTGTCCTGATATAAAAGTACAGTTAGAAATAGAAATACAGATAGCTAGAGCTTTACTTAAAGAGGTTATTAATAGAGTATTCAAGAGGTTGCTAGTAGAATTACAGTAAATCAACCATTCAAATCATTATGAAGCTGTGTGTAGTCTGCAATAAATCAAACAAACGGGCTTCCACATGGATAAATTGTCATTTTTGTGGAAATTGGTGTCACGCCCCTTGTGCAGATATCCAAGAACTAGCTACAAGCAGTATTAAAACAGGGAAGTGTTTTTGGGTATGCCCAAAGGAGATAAATCTGTGGACTAAAATCACAAGGGTATTAAAAGAGGATAACATCAAAGCTGCTTTCATAGACAACCTGGAAGCTTTCTACAACAGATGGGAACATAAAAAGTCTGGGCTGAATGGTACTGCCCTTGATACTGGCCATGTAGTCAGAAACTGTAAGGCTGGAGGTGATGTCCTGGTAGTCAGTAAATGTGGGGCTGATAGTGCTGTCCTGGGAGACAGTAATGGTGAAGCTGGAGGTGCTGTCCCCTCATGGAAGGTTCCTTGATGTTGGTGAGGGGCTCTTGATTTAGGGAATTGGAACTGTGCTCCAGTTCCCCGACTTAAGCCTGAATGCCTTCCACATCCCCCCCCCGGGCGCTGTATAATCCTACGGGTTTAGCGCTTCCCCTTAGATTATAATATAATAATGGAGGTGCTGTCCTGGGAGACAGTAATGGTGAAGCCGGAGGTGCTGTCCTGGGAGACAGTAATGGTGAAGCCGGAGGTGCTGTCCTGGGAGACAGTAATGGTGAAGCTGGAGGTGCTGTCCTGGGAGACAGAAATGGTGAAGCTGGAGGTGCTGTCCTGGGAGACAGTAATGGTGAAGCTGGAGGTGCTGTCCTGGGAGACAGTAATGGTGAAGCTGGAGGTGCTGTCCTGGGAGACAGTAATGGTGAAGCTGGAGGTGCTGTCCTGGGAGACAGTAATGGTGAAGCTGGAGGTGCTGTCCTGGGAGACAGAAATGGTGAAGCTGGAGGTGCTGTCCTGGGAGACAGTAATGGTGAAGCTGGAGGTGCTGTCCTGGGAGACAGTAATGGTGAAGCTGGAGGTGCTGTCCTGGGAGACAGTAATGGTGAAGCTGGAGATGCTGTCCTGGGAGACAGTAATGGTGAAGCTGGAGGTGCTGTCCTGGGAGACAGAAATGGTGAAGCTGGAGATGCTGTCCTGGGAGACAGTAATGGTGAAGCTGGAGGTGCTGTCCTGGGAGACAGTAATGGTGAAGTTGGAGATGCTGTCCTGGGAGACAGTAATGGTGAAGCTGGAGGTGCTGTCCTGGGAGACAGTAATGGTGAAGTTGGAGATGCTGTCCTGGGAGACAGTAATGGTGAAGCTGGAGGTGCTGTCCTGGGAGACAGTAATGGTGAAGCTGGAGATTTTGTCCAGGTAGTCGGGAATTATACGCAGGAAGGAATGCATATAAATGACCTCATAGGGGACAGAAGCCGTAGTGGGGAAACAAGTGTAGTCAAAGATAAGATAAAACCAATATTGCAAACAAGAAATACAACAGGAAATAGCAAACAAGAGGACTCCACTAGCTATAGTGAGGATATATTACCAAAAACAACTGGTGGGAGCTCCATTGTTGGTGCTAGGGAGGATAGGAATAAGACAGGGAAACATGCACCAACAGGGAATACAGTCACAGAAACCCAAGGCAAACGGAAACCAAGCCTGTGCACATACTATGCACTTGGTATCTGCAGACATGGGAAATCTGGAAAAACAGACGGGACGTGCAACTATGACCACCCTAGAAAATGCCGTGCCCATATGACAACAGGAAAATGCAAACTCCCTTCCTGTAAGCTTTTTCACCCTGAAATGTGTACCTCTTCAGTACAGGAAAGACTGTGCTATAACTTAAATTGCCAGGCACACCATCTAAAGGGGACAAAAAGATACAAAACATCCAGGCCATGGGAAAACCTGGGTAGCCACAGCCACTCAAGAGGGAGAGGTTTTTTAGTGCTAGGAAGGAAAAAAAACTGGCAGGAAATGGCAGAAATCATACACCAAATCCAGTCATTCCTGGAGTGGAACCACAGTCGATGACCGCCACTCCAAACCAACACATACAGATACTAATGCCGGAAAAAAAATCCCCCCCCCCAGTACCAACAATACCACCAGTCCGATGACATTCTTCTTTGCAAATATACAGGGTCTAAAGCCAGCAACAAACAACAAAATACCTTTCATCCGTGGACTGCTTGCAGAGGCAAAGGCAATGTTCGCGGCTTTCACTGAGACCCACATAAAGGATCACTTAGACAACAAAATATGGATCCCAGGTTACAACCTATACAGATGTGACAGAGTGAACAGGCAAAAGGGGGAGGGGGGGGTTGGCCTGTACATTGCAGAGTCACTTGTTTGCACAGAACTGCTTAATGCCTCAAATGATGTAGTGGAAGTTTTAGCAGTAAAGGTCGAGAACCAAAACCTAGTCATTGTGGTAGTCTACAAGCCTCCGGATGCAACATCCCAGCAATTCCAGGAACAGCTGTTAAAAATTGACCACTGTCTGGAAAATCTTCCAGTTCCTGCACCCAACATCTTGCTCCTGGGGGATTTCAACTTAAGGCACCTAAAATGGAGGAACATAGCAAATAATATTGTTGCAGTAATAACACCAGGAGGCAGCTCTGATGAAAACTCACACTCACACGAGCTTTTAAATCTCTGCACAAAATTCAATTTAAACTCAGCAAATAATAGAGCCTACTAGACTGGAGAATACACTAGACCTCATCTTCACTAACAATGATGATCTGATAAGAAATGTCACCATATCAAAAACAATATACTCAGATCACAACATAATTGAGGTTCAGACATGTATGCGCAGAGCCCCAGACCGACAAAATGAGATTAGTCACGAGGGAGCATTCACCAAATTCAACTTCAATAACAAAAACATAAAGTGGGACCAAGTAAACCAAGTCCTAACCGATATAAGCTGGGAAGATATACTAAGCAACACAGACCCCAACTTATGCCTAGAACAGATTAACTTGGTGGCACTCGATGTATGCACAAGACTTATTCCTCTAAGAAAAAGGAGGAGTAGATGTAAAATAGAAAGAGACAGGCGCTCTCTTTACAGGCGATGGAAAAGAATAACAGAGCGGCTAAAAGAGGTCAATCTATCCGAAATGCGTAGGGAGACACTGGTCAGAGAAATAGGAAACATCGAACTTAAGCTAAAGGAATCTTATAGGAGTCAGGAATCGCGGGAAGAACTAAAAGCCATAAATGAAATCGAAAGAAACCCAAAGTATTTCTTCTCCTATGCCAAATCAAAGTCGAGAACAACGTCCAGTATTGGGCCCTTACTTAAACAAGATGGGTCCTACACAGATGACAGCAAGGAAATGAGTGAGCTACTCAAGTCCCAATATGACTCAGTTTTTAGCAAGCCACTAACCAGACTGAGAGTCGAAGATCAAAATGAATTTTTTATGAGAGCGCCACAGAATTTGGTTAACACAAGCCTATCTGATGTTATCCTGACGCCAAATGACTTCGAACAGGCGATAAATGACATGCCCATGCACTCTGCCCCAGGGCCAGACTCATGGAACTCCGTGTTCATCAAGAACTGCAAGAAGCCCCTATCACGAGCCTTTACCATCCTATGGAGAGGGAGCATGGACACGGGGGTCGTCCCACAGTTACTAAAAACAACAGACATAGCCCCACTCCACAAAGGGGGCAGTAAAGCAACAGCAAAGAACTACAGACCGATAGCACTAACATCCCATATCATAAAAATCTTTGAAAGAGTCCTAAGAAGCAAGATCACCACCCATCTAGAAACCCATCAGTTACACAACCCAGGGCAACATGGGTTTAGAACAGGTCGCTCCTGTCTGTCTCAACTATTGGATCACTACGACGAGGTCCTAGATGCACTAGAAGACAAAAAGAATGCAGATGTAATATATACAGACTTTGCAAAAGCCTCTGACAAGTGTGACCATGGCATAATAGTGCACAAAATGCGTGCTAAAGGAATAACAGGAAAAGTCGGTCGATGGATCTATAATTTCCTCACTAACAGAACACAGAGAGTAGTAGTCAACAGAGTAAAGTCCGAGGCAGGCACGGTGACAAGCTCTGTTCCACAAGGCACAGTACTCGCTCCCATCTTGTTCCTCATCCTCATATCTGACATAGACAAGGATGTCAGCCACAGCACCGTGTCTTCCTTTGCAGATGACACCCAAATCTGCATGACAGTGTCTTCCATTGCAGACACTGCAAGGCTCCAGGCGGACATCAACCAAATCTTTCAGTGGGCTGCAGAAAACAATATGAAGTTCAACGATGAGAAATTTCAATTACTCAGATATGGTAAACACGAGGAAATTAAATCTTCATCAGAGTACAAAACAAATTCTGGCCACAAAATAGAGCGAAACACCAACGTCAAAGACCTGGGAGTGATCATGTCGGAGGATCTCACCTTCAAGGACCATAACATTGTATCGATCGCATCTGCTAGAAAAATGACAGGATGGATAATGAGAACCTTCAAAACTAGGGAGGCCAAGCCCATGATGACACTCTTCAGGTCACTTGTTCTATCTAGGCTGGAATATTGCTGCACACTAACAGCACCTCTCAAGGCAGGTGAAATTGCTGACCTAGAAAATGTACAGAGAACCTTCACGGCGCGCATAACGGAGATAAAACACCTCAATTACTGGGAGCGCTTGAGGTTCCTGAACCTGTATTCCCTGGAACGCAGGCAGGAGAGATACATGATTATATACACCTGGAAAATCCTAGAGGGACTAGTACCGAACTTGCACACGAAAATCACTCACTACGAAAGCAAAAGACTTGGCAGACGATGCAACATCCCCCCAATGAAAAGCAGGGGTGTCACTAGCACGTTAAGAGACCATACAATAAGTGTCAGGGGCCCGAGACTGTTCAACTGCCTCCCAGCATACATAAGGGGGATTACCAACAGACCCCTGGCAGTCTTCAAGCTGGCACTGGACAAGCACCTAAAGTCGGTTCCTGATCAGCCGGGCTGTGGCTCGTACGTTGGTTTGCGTGCAGCCAGCAGTAACAGCCTGGTTGATCAGGCTCTGATCCACCAGGAGGCCTGGTCACAGACCGGGCCGCGGGGGCGTTGACCCCCGGAACTCTCTCCAGGTAAACTCCAGGTAAACAGAATCCCATGCATACATAGGGTATGCCCCCTCAACTGCCGCCACCACAGACCCACCCCCCACCCTCTCAAGAACCTTCAATTTAAGCTGTTTCAGATCCCTTACCTTCAGTAAAACTCACAACATAGCCTCCCCAAACATTAAATCCCTACCCCTCCACCACCGTTGCATATCCATGCGCAGTCTTTCAAGGCCCCCCCGCTCACCCCCTCCCTCACAAACCCCCTTTTCAGAAACACACTCAACATACGCTTCTCATGAGGTATAAGCCCCAGCCCCCCCTGGCTAACGGGAAGCGACACCACCCCTCTACTTAGCCAGTCACAACCCGATCCCCATATAAATCTGAATACCCGCAGTTGCAACCGTTGCACCTCACACCGTCGTAACGGATATATTGCCACCACGTGCCATAACTTGCTATACAACAGGACATTCGTGACTATAACCCTTTGATGCAATGTTAGTTGCTCTGCCCTCAAACCTCCCAATCTTTTCAAAACTCCGTCCACGGTGCGCCTCGAATTTGCCTCTTGTGCATCCCTATCACTCCGCATGTACACTATCCCACATATCAACAACTGATCTACCACATGCCACCCACCCTCAACAGTCTCACCATTATGTACGCTATCCCCTAGATCCAAATACTTGGACTTTACTACATTAATTTTCATCCCTGTAGCCTCACCAAAAATGTCTATCACCCTTCCTACCTTATGTAAATCCCTCACATCCCTCACCAAGACAGTCGTATCATCCACGTAACCCACTATACCCGCTTCCCCTTCTCGTGCAAAACCAACCCTTGCTCTCGCTATACTCCACCTAACTGCCTTATAAAAGGGTTCCTGAAGACATGCAAACAAAATTTGCGACAGAGGGCATCCCTGTCGCAAACCCCTTCACATCTGTATGCTATCACCTAGTCGTCCATTAACCTGTATTCTCATAACTGCACCCACATACAAAGTTTTTGCCCAAGAAACAATTTCCCTCCCGAAACCCAACCAACGCATAAAACTCCATAATGCATCCCTTTCTACGCTATCATAAGCAGCTCTCCAATCCAGAGCCAAAGCACCCCCTCCCCCCTTCCCCTATGCTCTATAAAACTCCTAATAACTCCATGCCCTTCATACATTGATCTACCCGGTATGCCATATTGTCCTCTATCAATTACTTTACCTAAAACCTGTTGGATTCTGTTCCCTAATACGTACTCTTGCAAATAACTTATAATCACCGCACATAAGCGATATTGCACGGTAATCTTCTACCGTGATCTGTCCACCCTTCGGTACTAATACAACAACAGCAGTCCTTTGCTGCTCACCCACTACCCCATCTTCCTTCATTACATTGAACAATCTGACTAAAAATCTCCTCAATACTTCCCAGTTCTTAACATAAAAATCATTAGGCAACCCGTCTACACCCGGTGCCTTACCTAAATTTGCACCTGCTATAGCTTGCCAAATTTCCCCTTCCGTAATCTGTCCTTCCAAAGTCTCCCTATCTCTACCATCAAGCTCGCATTGCACATAACCACCCATTTCCCTTAAAGCATCATCTCGTATACCCACATGTTGTGCATATAACCTAAACCATGCATCAAGATATCCACTCATACCTTCAGTCGACATCAATACCTGCCCTTCCCTATACCCTCCCATCCCCACATGAACAGTTAATCCCATCATCTCCGTCGCTGCTCTCCACTTACGCTGTCCTCTCAATACACACGCCGATGGCCTATCACGCCATAACACCTCCTCCAACCCCGCCAAAACGCGTGCACCATCAAATCTTTCATTTTGTAAATCCCTAATGCTCTCCTTTAATCCCTCAATATCTCCCACCGGGTAACTAACCCTCCCACGTTCGTAGCAAGCTCTCAACTGCCCCTCAAGATAAAATTGAAACCCATACTTTAACCTATTATATTCCCCCCCCACTACGTACATAAAAATCCTTAATACCTGATTTCTCCACCGAGTCCCACCATCTAACCAGATCACCATTCCCAGGCGCTTCTGCCTCCAACCCCTCCCAAAACTGTTTAAATGACTGTCTATATTCTTCTTCATGCAACAACTTTACATTTAACTTCCAATACCCCCTACCCCTTCGTGGCAACCCCGCCCAACCCAAATCCACCATAACACCCCTATGATCAGAAAATACCACATCCAACATCCTCACCCTATGTATTACTACCCTTCTGGGAACGTACAAACGATCGAGCCTAGCAGCATACCCACGCCTAATAAATGTATGCTCTACCTCCCCCCCCCACAGATATCGATCAAACCCACCCCTGATAACAATTCTCCCAATATTCCCATACAATGCCCCGCCCCCCTCGGTTCCACATCCTTACGCCTTATCACACAGTTCCAATCACCTCCTATCACGGCTACCCCTGGCAATCCACGCAAGTAGTAAACCAGCACGTCCCTCACAAATTTATTCTTAATGCATACATCACCCTCTGCCGGGCCATACACACACACCAATGTCATCTGTACCTGACCCCATAATCCATCCACACATATCACCCTCCTCTCCCCCCCTTCACAATGCCTGACAACCAACGGGCTAGTTCCCTTTACCAATATAGCCACACCGCCTTTCAATCTGACTGCATGTTCAACATACACCTTATATTCCTCCACCTTCAACTCATAACCATGTCTATAATTATGCTCCTGCAAGAACACAACGTCAACACCATGACGCTCCAAAAACTCCCTAAACCACTCACACTTTCTCTGAGACCTCAAACCATTGATGTTCAATGTCAAGCACTTAAAACCGACAAAGAAGGTTTCCCTCTTGACACAACCTTTTTGTCACCTGATTGCCTCATTGCACTCTTATCCCTCCCCCCCCTTTTTGTGCACTCTTACTCGATCCCTGTCCCTGAGTGTCTTTTGAACCCCTCTGCGTGACATCCGCCCATGTTTTCTTCCCTGAACGTTGTGCGGGCGTAAGCACTTCATCTGAATCATAAAGCGCTGCTGCGCGCTTTCCCGTCGTACCATCGACCTGCATCTCGTCATCAAGCTCATCACCACGATGAGCCTCAACCTCCACCGTATTCACCGACAAGACAGCCTTGTCACACACCTTAGGACGAATTATCTTCGCCCCTCCATCCTCCATAGTAGTCTCAAGATCCAGGACCGTGCTTTCTTCCTGATAAGGCCCCGTGCCCAAAATATCCACAAGCGTTGTACTTATCGATGCATCCTCCTTGCTATCATTCACTTCCACGATGATCTCCTCCAATGCCTGAACCACGTCCAAGGAAGGGGAGTCCCCTCCACTCGTAGCACCTGCCATCTTCTCTGCCCTCTCAACCTCCTCACTCCATGACGAACTCTGCGGAGGCATTGTTGAAAAAGGCTGCTCTTGCTCCACTCTCCTCTCCTCTATGTTTCTTCGTTGTTGCAGGTCGTTGGCTCCACGTCCTCTACCACATTGCGCTGCCAGGTGTTCATACGACCCGCACAAACGACAAGTGCGTTGTTGCCCTGCATATGTCACAAATACCTGAGTTCTGAAATCGTCTATCACCACATACGACGGTATAGGATGTCGTATCGTCATCTTTGCAGAGTATGTACCCTTAGGTATCCCCATATACGTACCAGCTGACCACCTTCCTGCAGTGACCGTGTGTACCATCCCATATTTACTCATGGCAAACCTTATGTCAGATGCATCCGCCTCGAATGGCACATTCCTGATCTTTACCCAAGTGAAGTAACTTGATACATCATGCATCTTCACCGTGACAGCATGATTCACAGGTATGGCCACTTCCTGAAACTTGTTCACCACTCCCTCATACATACTCGCCGAATTGAATTTAAGAAATATCCTCTTCGTGCCATTCAAGGCAAGTCCACAAATCTCTTCAGTAGCTACCCCGTAGGTGTCTCTAATTATTGCTGGTAGAAGTAACTCCATAGACGGCCCCATGATAGCTCCACTGGTTAATTCAATACAGACTGTATTAACCCACCGGCGACAAGCCTGCGCCATGTTGTGAAAATATTACTGCACCCAGTCAACACCAGGGGGTAGCAGCAGCACACGTCCTCTCTACTCAAGGGTTGAGAGACGAATGTCTGTGGATCGCATTATGAGGAAGAGGATCAGAGGACCTCACTGGACACTTGGTATGTTTTGGAAGCTATGGGATTCCGGGAAAGGTGTGGCCCGTATTCTATAAACTCAGCCCCCTCTACCTCAGTGTACACAAAAGGAATAGTACAGAGTGTATTATAAGTAACCATTGTAGTTAAACATCAGCACTGATGATTTGATGCTGATCAGAGGAGGCATTCAAAAGCATTGCAAAGAAGCTAAAATTCCAATTTCTTCAATAAAAATGGCAAAGCGACACTTACACAGTTCAAAATCAACCCGAACTTTCCACTGGGTTAGATACACTACCTATGAAAGTTTGAAGCCAATCAGAAGAGGCATTCTCTAGTTATCGCACGAAAACCAGTATCCCTATTTGCTTAACAAAATTGGCATATTAGGATTTGCACGCTCAATAACAATACAAACTTTCCTCCGAGCGAAATACCACCAACATTTTAAGTTTGAAGCCGCTCGTAAGTTACATTCTCAAGTTATCTCACGAAAAAAATCCAACAATATTTAGGTCCCCTGCCAGTCAGACCAGGCAGCATGTAACAGACGGAGGATCGAACCTCCAGTGCTCCTTGCACTGAATAACTCGTCCAGGTTTTACTCATGATGAAATCCAACGCAATATTATGGTTTCTATAAGTCCATAATTTTTATGCTGATGCTAGTAAGAGATTATTAAATTTTATTATTAATAATATTGTAATTTTAGTTGACTATTATTATTATTATTTTGTCAGTAATGGGAATGCTGATGCTGCAGCAGCAGAAAAGGAGAGGTAGTAATAGCAGTATTAACAGCAGTAGTGGTAGTAGTAGTAACAGTAGTAGTGGTGGTGGTACTAACATAAATAAGGGTAGTAGTGAAAGTTCATTTCCTGGCAATAATAATATCCTGCCCACCACCAGGTGTGGTATGCTGCGGTTACTCAGTCATTCTTCAGTCTCTCTGTTGGCTTCGGTGCCATTATTAACTTCGCTTCCTTCAACAAATTTCAACACAACGTCTACAGGTAATTTTCCGCAGTTACTGCACTTAACTAAAGTCTATTTCAAGCAGAATTTCCATGCTTCATTTAATGACAAGAACATCTTATTGGCGTTTAAAAGTGTCCAGTGTGTTCAGTACATTAGCTGTTCTTGAATCATAGAGATGACCACAGCTTATATCTGTCTGATTGAAAAGCGCAAATGAACTCTGTGTCGTCATTCTCGTTCTTAGAAGTCACTGGTTTAATCCTGCAAGTCTCCATATTTTACCAGTTCCTGATTTTAAAGTTTCTGGAAGTGCCACGTTTGAGTTTCACGTGTCTGGGATTACTGAAGGGTCAGACGATGAGGTTTCATAATGTTTTAAATGGTCTTGTTTGTTTAGGGATGCGTGGATCATTAGTTTGGCAGACACCTTGACCTCACTGCTGGCTGGCTTCACCATCTTCGCCATCCTGGGCAACTTGGCCCACGAGCTGGACACAGATGTGAAGAACGTTGTGAGGGGCGGCTCTGGCCTCGCCTTCATCTCCTACCCTGACGCTCTCGCTAAGTTCACTTGGACACCACAGGTAGGAATTAATAACCATGATGTATATCCCATAATTTTAAAGAGGTGGACCGATAAACCAGTGAATTTCAAATTCAAATTCAAAGTTTATTCTCTATTATAAGGATTACAATGAAAGGCCTCGATCAGATGACCAAAGCTCCAGCGGCAGGTCATCACATGACTAAGACCCACATCAGGAAACACTTGTCCTGTTTCCTGACGAATCTTACCGAACCTAACCTGATGTATAGCCCATACAGGTTTAATGCTTATAAAGCTAATTGTCAGTGCATTCTTTTTGGGCGGGGGAGGTGGCATTAAAATTATAAATAAGACGGCAAACCAAGCTATACCAAGGAAACAAGTGCAATAAAATATTAAAATTATCAGAGAACGACCTGGGAATCATCACTGAGAAGTCACCAGAAAATCATGAAATCACAAGAAACTCCCAAGATACACTGGCAAACATTAAAATATTTACATATATGAAACGGGAAATGTTGATACAACTGTCCTTGTGTTAAAAGAAATTCACCTGAGTAATGTGCACTCACAGTCTTGAAGCATATTAATATAGGGGAGCACTAAACCCATAGGGATTATCCAGCATTTGTGGGGATGGAATGGAAGGCTTAATTCAGGGAAATGATAGTGAAGCATAAGACTAAAGGGATCCTGAAATACCTAAGCAATGGGCTGCATCCAGGTTTGATTCCAGGAAGACGACTCATTCAATTACCTTGAACAAGAGCCCTTCACTGGCATCAAAGCATTCCTCTCTCTCTCTCTCTCTCTCTCCATATATATATATATATATATATATATATATATATATATTATTCAACAAGTCTGCCATCTCCCACCGAGATAGGGTGACAGAAAAAGAAAATCCCAAAAAAGAAAATAGTTTAATCATTCAACACTTTCACCTCACATAATCACTGTTTTTTGAAGAGGTGCTCAGAATACAACATCCTTGATGTTGGTGAGGGGCTCTTGATTTAGGGAATTGGATCTGTGCTCCAGTTCCCCGAATTAAGCCTGAATGCCTTCCACATCCCCCCCCAGGCGCTGTATAATCCTCCGGGTTTAGCGCTTCCCCCTTGATTATAATAATAATAATCAGAATACAACAGTTTAGAAACATAAGAACATAAGAAAGGAGGATCACTGCAGCAGGCCTGTTGGCCCATACTAGGCAGGTCCTTTACAATCCATCCCACTAACAAAACATTTGCCCATCCCAATTTTAATGCTACCCAAGAATAATCTCTGATGAACATTAAAATGGTATAAAATACCGACAGATTGTTAGGTAAGACACATATGCAACAGTTAGGTATCTTTATTTCGAAACGTTTCGCCTACACAGTAGGCTTCTTCAGTCGAGTACAGAAAAGTTGATAGAAGCGGAAGAAACTTGAAGACGATGTAATCAGTCCATCACCCTTAAAGTTTTGAGGTGGTCAGTCCCTCAGTCTGGAGAAGAGCATTGTTCCGTTGTCTGAAACAATATGAAGTTGAAGTGACAGAATGGGGCTTTATATAGTGCCAGGAGGTGAGACGTAGGTTGCTTTGGGAGGGCAGGTCCTTCTCAAACCCAGCCGTTCTCACTAGTAGAGGTTGTTGAAGTAGATGGTCTGTACCAAGATACCCTTGTGTTGCAGTGTCTGACAGAATGAACATTAAAATGGTATAAAATACCGACAGATTGTTAGGTAAGACACATATGTCAGACACTGCAACACAAGGGTATCTTGGTACAGACCATCTACTTCAACAACCTCTACTAGTGAGAACGGCTGGGTTTGAGAAGGACCTGCCCTCCCAAAGCAACCTACGTCTCACCTCCTGGCACTATATAAAGCCCCATTCTGTCACTTCAACTTCATATTGTTTCAGACAACGGAACAATGCTCTTCTCCAGACTGAGGGACTGACCACCTCAAAACTTTAAGGGTGATGGACTGATTACATCGTCTTCAAGTTTCTTCCGCTTCTATCAACTTTTCTGTACTCGACTGAAGAAGCCTACTGTGTAGGCGAAACGTTTCGAAATAAAGATACCTAACTGTTGCATATGTGTCTTACCTAACAATCTGTCGGTATTTTATACCATTTTAATGTTCATTCTGTCAGACACTGCAACACAAGGGTATCTTGGTACAGACCATCTACTTCAACAACCTCTACTAGTGGGAACGGCTGGGTTTGAGAAGGACCTGCCCTCCCAAAGCAACCTACGTCTCACCTCCTGGCACTATATAAAGCCCCATTCTGTCACTTCAACTTCATATTGTTTCAGACAACGGAACAATGCTCTTCTCCAGACTGAGGGACTGACCACCTCAAAACTTTAAGGGTGATGGACTGATTACATCGTCTTCAAGTTTCTTCCGCTTCTATCAACTTTTCTGTACTCGACTGAAGAAGCCTACTGTGTAGGCGAAACGTTTCGAAATAAAGATACCTAACTGTTGCATATGTGTCTTACCTAACAATAATCTCTGATAACTCTATCTACTCATTTGCAAGTTCCGATCAGATCCAACCCCTCTCACTCATGTATTTATCCAACCCAAACTTGAAACCACCCAAAGTCCTAGCCTCAATAACCCAACTAGGCAGACTGTTCCACTCATCAACTACCCTATTTCCAAACCAATACTTTCCTATGTCCTTTCTAAATCTAAACATATCCCTCCAAACTGCCAATATCCCAAACCCCTCCTTTAGAGTGCAGGCATTGTACTTCCCATTTCCAAGACTCAAGTCCGGCTGTGAGGGAAAAGTTCAACAGATAGGAGTAGCGAGCGAGTATATGGTAATGATAGTTTGATTGCCGGCTGCTTGTTAAGGTAGGGTCAGTCTCGCTCCTGCTATCCCCTCTCCCCCCCCCCTTTCTCCCCACCCCGAAAGGTGACGTGTGGGGCTCCGGCCAACCAGTAATCACTCGACTCACAGCCCCCAGCACAACTAAGTAAAAGCCTCTGCTCCTATTCTAGTGGATATTGGTTGAAAGCTTCACTTTTGACCAATAATAAGCTTAGTCCTTTCAGTTTTAAGCTCCACATAAGACTTTTCGATAATCACCACATTTTTTAAGTATCTTGCACTTATCATGGAGAGTGATTTCTTAAGCAGTGGGTAACCTGTCTCTCTTTCCAGCTTGGAATGACAGATCGGGTCACCTGCCAACCAACGAGAAGTGTTGAAGGAGACGGACTGAGACAACCCATGAGACGTCATTCATAATCTACCTACCTGATTAATTGTACAGGACACTACCCCTCATCTTTGCAGTGGTAAAGAACCTGAGTTCCTGTCATCTGGACTGACTATTCAAGGCTATAGACTCTGTGAAGATTATTATTATTATTATTATAATCAAGGGGGAAGCGCTAAACCCGGAGGATTATACAGCGCCTGGGGGGGGGGATGTGGAAGGCATTCAGGCTTAATTCGGGGAACTGGAGCACAGATCCAATTCCCTAAATCAAGAGCCCCTCACCAACGACTCTGTGAAGAACTAGTCATTGGGTTGTCACCAACACCTGTGACCCCCCCCCCCCCCACATCATCAGCAATGGCTACAATTCTACAAGACAGTGTCAACCTCAACCAGACACCCCAGTATAACTGTACATATTAGCGTTGAATTCAAATGTCATTTTTCCATTTCATTTTTCATTTTTCTGTCAAATACGATACACATTCATTTTTTCAATATTTTATCTTTGCATTACTAAATAATAAAGTGTTTATCTTTGTGAATTATTTCTTTTTCTATTCATTAATTTTCCTGAGGAGGAGCCAGCCTTGGTAATACTGTCTGAAGTTGTTACAGGAGTAAGCCTTCACACTGGCTATATAAAAATAACCAGTTTCCCTGAATCCCTTCACTAAATATTATCCTGCTGTCACTCCAACAGCTCGTCAGGTCCCAAATACCATTTGTCTCCATTCACTCCTAACACACTCACGCACGCTTGCTGGAAGTCCAAGCCCCTCGCCCACAAAACCTCCTTTACCCCCTCCCTCCAACCTTTTCAAGGACGACCCCTACCCCGCCTTCCTTTCCCTACAGATTTATATGCTCTCCATGTCATTCTATTATCCATTCTCTCTAAATGACCAAACCACCTCAACAACCCCTCTTCAGCCCTCTCACTAATACTTTTATTAACTCCACACCTTCTAATTTCACCACTCCAAATTCTTTGCATATTTACACCACTCATTGCCATTAGACAGGACATCTCCACTGCCTCCAACCGTCTCCTAGCTGCAGCATTTACAACCCAAGCTTCACACCCCTATAAGTGTTGGTATCACTATGCTTTCATACATTTCCTTTGCCTCCATAGATAACGTTTTTTGTCTCCACATATACCTCAATGCACCACTCACCTTTTTTCCTTCATCAATTCTATGATTAACCTCATCCTTCATAAATCTATCCACTGACACGTCAACTCCCAAATATTAGAAAACATTCACTTCTTCCATACTCCTATCCAAATTGATATCCAATTTTCCATTATCTAAATCATTTGATACTCTCATCACCTTATTCTTTTCTATATTCACTCTCAACTTTCTACTTTTACACACACTCCCAAACTCGTCCACTAACCGTTGCAACTTTTCTTTAGAATCTCCCATAAGCACAGTAGTAGGAGAGTTAGTAGATGGGGAGATGGAGGTATTGGGTAGATGGTGAGAATACTTTGAGGAACTTTTAAATGTCGACGAAGAAAGGGAGGCGGTAATTTCATGCACTGGCCAGGGAGGTATACCATTTTTTAGGAGTGAAGAAGAGCAGGATGTGAGTGTGGGAGAGGTGCGTGAGGCATTACGTAGAATGAAGGTGGTAAAGCAGCTGGAACTGATGGGATCATGGCAGAAATGTTAAAAGCAGGGGGAGATATAGTGTTGGAGTAGTTGGTATTTTTGTTTAATAAATGTTTGAAAGAGGGGAACGTACCTAGGGATTGCCATAGGGCATGTATAGTCCCTTTATGTAAAGGGAAGGGGGACAAAAGAGATTGTAAAAATTATAGAGGAATAAGTTTACTGAGTATACCAGGAAAAGTGTATGGCAGGGTTATTATTGAAAGAATTAGAGGTAAGACAGAATGTAGAATTGCGGATGAGCAAGGAGGTTTTAGAGTGGGTAGGGGATGTGTAGATCGAGTGTTTACATTGAAGCATATATGTGAACAGTATTTAGATAAAGGTAGGGAAGTTTTTATTGCATTTATGGATTTAGAAAAGGCATATGATAGAGTGGATAGGGGAGCAATGTGGCAGATATTGCAAGTATGTGGAATAGGTGGTAAGTTACTAAATGCTGTAAAGAGTTTTTATGAGGATAGTGAGGCTCAGGTTAGGGTGTGTAGAAGAGAGGGAGACTACTTCCCAGTAAAAGTAGGTCTTAGACAGGGATGTGTAATGTCACCATGGTTAATATATTTATAGATGGGGTTATAAAAGAAGTAAATGCTAGGGTGTTCAGGAGAGGGGTGGGATTAAATTATGGGGAATTAAATACAAAATGGGAGTTGACACAGTTACTTTTTGCTGATGATACTGTGCTTATGGGAGATTCTAAAGAAAAATTGCAAAGGTTAGTGGACGAGTTTTGGAGTGTGTGTAAAGGTAGAAAGTTGAAAGTGAACATAGAAAAGAGTAAGGTGATGAGGATATCAAATGATTTAGATAAAGAAAAATTGGATATCAAATTGGGGAGGAGGAGTATGGAAGAAGTGAATGCTTTCAGATACTTGGGAGTTGACGTGTCGGCGGATGGATTTATGAAGGATGAGGTTAATCATAGAATTGATGAAGGAAAAATGGCGAGTGGTGTGTTGAGGTATATGTAGAGACAAAAAAAAGTTATCTATGGAGGCAAAGAAGGGAATGTATGAAAGTATATTAGTACCAACACTCTTATATGAGTGTGACGCTTGAGTTGTAAATACTGTAGCTAGGAGGTGGTTGGAGGCAGTGGAGATGTCCTGTCTAAGGGCAATGTGTGGTCTAAATATTATGCAGAAAATTCGGAGTGTGGAAATTAGAAGGTGTGGAGTCAAAAGTATGTATTAGTCAGAGGGCTGAAGAGGGGTTGTTGAGGTGGTTTAGTCATTTAGAGAGAATGGATCAAAGTAGAATGGCATGGAGAGCGTATAAATCTGTAGGGGAAGGAAGGTGGGGTAGGGGTCGTCCTCGAAAAGGTTGGAGGGACGGGGCAAGGAGGTTTTGTGGGCGAGGGGCTTGGACTTCCAGCAAGCGTGCGTGAGCCTGTTAGATAGGAGTGAATGGAGACAAATGGTATTTGGAGCCTGATGAGCTGTTGGAGTGTGAGTAGGGTAATATTTAGTGAAGGGATTCAGGGAAACCGGTTATTTTTATATAGCCGGACTTGAGTCCTGGAAATGGGAAGTACAATGCCTGCACTTTAAAGGAGGGTTTGGAATATTGGCAGTTTGGAGGGATATGTTGTGTATCTTTATACGTATATGCTTCTAAACTGTTGTGTTCTGAGCACCTCTGCAAAAACAGTGATTATGTGTGAGTGAGGTGAAAGTGTTGAATGATGATGAAAGTATTTTCTTTTTGGGGATTTTTTCTTTTTGGGTCACCCTGCCTCGGTGGGAGACGGCCGACATGTTAAATAAATAAATAAATAAATAAATATATATATATATACAGTGGACCCCCGCATAACGATTACCTCCGAATGTGACCAATTATGTAAGTGTATTTATGTAAGTGCGTTTGTACGTGTATGTTTGGGGGTCTGAAATGGACTAATCTACTTCACAATATTTCTTATGGGAACAAATTCGGTCAGTACTGGCACCTGAACATACTTCTGGAGTGAAAAAATATCGTTAACCGGGGGTCCACTGTATATATATATATATAATCACCTCAACAAACAGGTTAAGCTTGTTGATTAAGTTACTGACATAACCTGAACTTGCCATTCTATGTAAATTTCTTCAGAATGGTGTTGGACTAAAATTATTATTGGGCAGCTGTTTGCGGTGTTGTTCTTCCTGATGCTGTTCACGCTGGGTGTGGGGTCTGCTGCAGGACTCACTGGTAACATTATCACCATCATCTGTGACCAGTTCCCAGCCATCCCGAAAATCTATGTTACCATCGTCATCTGCATCAGTGGTTTTCTCCTCGGACTCATTTATGTTACACCTGTAAGTCTATTTTTTTGTGAGCAGAAGGAAATGATAAATCCATAGGGGTCATATTGCACCTGGAGGAAAGGGTGGCTATCAGATTCAGTACAAGAAAAGGGAGGCAGTCAGGTTCAGTACAAGAAAAGGGAGGCAATCAGGTTCAGTACGAGAAAAGGGATGTAATCAGGTTCAATGTGAGAAAAGGAAGACAATCAGGTTCAGTACGAGAAAAGGGAGGCAATCAGGTTCAGTACAAGAAAAGGGAGGCAATCAGGTTCAGTACAAGGGAGGCAGTCAGATTCAGTATGAGAAAAGGGAGGCAATCAAGTTCAATACAAGAAAAGGGAGGCAATCAGGTTCAGTGCAAGAAAAGGGAAGCAATCAAGTTCAATATAAGGGAAGAGTGGTCCAACTTGTCAACGTTGCTCTTTCATTTTTTGCTCTATTTTAATAATTTTATACACCATAGCATTTATTAATTATATTTTCATTTTATATTAATTTTTATTTATTGCCTTGAAGGTCAATTTAGTAAAGCACAATATGGATGCCTGTGTATAATGTGTGTGCATACAAGCATATGTGTGTATTCATATATGCACACCTGTGAATGTGCAAGACAACCAGCTTCAATTGGAAGGTAATATAATAAAATTAAGTATTAGTATTAACCCAAAATAATCCAAGGGTAGGATAGGTACAGTTTCTCGCATCAATTATTATTATTATTATTATTATTATTATCATCATCATCATCATCAAAAAGATTTCTGGTATAAAGATTATTAAAATCAATAAGCGCTAAACCCACAAGGGTCATACAGCACTGCAAGGTAAGGTGTGCTTGATCTGATACTAGCAAGGGTGGAGAGTACAACAGAGGTTGAGTTAGTAAGGTCGGTGAATTATTATTATTATAATCAAAAAGAAGCGCTAAGCCACAAGGGCTATACAGCGCTGCAGGGTAGGGAAGGAAGCGAAGGTATTGGATGGCAGAAGGGAGGAGGGATGATCAGCAGGTTACAGAAAACAGCGGGGCAGGGGATAGTACGGGGGTAGAGGGTAGCAAGAGATTGAAGTAGAAAGGGCTGAAGGTATCAGAATTTGTGAAGTAAGTCAGTTGTTGTCAAAAAGTCAATGAGAGAGTCCGGATGAAAGGTGGGTCCATCAGCGAGAAGGGAAGGTAAAGAGAGAGCAGCGGAGCGAAGACGACGACAGAGGTAAATTCTGCGTGCTCGTTGATAAAGTGGGCAGTCCAACAGAATGTGGCTGACTGATAATGGAGCTTGGCAATTCTCACAGAGAGGAGCAAGACGCCTCTCCACGAGATATCCATGAGTAAGACGAGTATGGCCAATGCGAAGACGGGAGAGAGTAGTCTCCCAACCTCGACACTGGTGATAAGAAGACGGCCAGTAACCTATACTCGGTTTAATAGATTGAAGTTTGTTGCCGAGCATAGTAGACCAACGTTGTTGCCAACGGGTGTGAAGGTGGGAAGATATTGCAGCAAAATAGCCCGTAAATGGAATACCTCTATAAGAAACTGGTAGGTCATGTACTGCTGACCGCGCAGCAGTGTCTGCCTGTTCATTGCCCTGTACGTCAACATGACCAGGGACCCAACAAAAAACAATATCTTTATGCTTGGTAAAGATGCGGCGTAGCCAAAGTTGGATACGGAGGACTAAGGGGTGAGGTGTATCAAATTTTTGTATAGCCTGTAAAGCACTAAGGGAGTCTGAGACAACCACAAATGATGACACAGGCATAGATGCAATACGGATAAGTGCTGTAAGGATGGCATATAATTCAGCAGTAAAAATACTAGCCGAAGATAGTAAATGCCCTTGTACAACGCTGTCCGGAAACACTGCTGCGAATCCTACGCCGTTAGAAGACTTAGAGCCATCTGTGTACACAGCAATGGCATGAGAATGAGAGTGAAAGTGGTCAAGAAAAAGAGAGCGGGAAGCGACCGTAGACAGTTGGGCTTTCAAGCAAGGGAGGGAGAAAGAACAGACTCGAACAGCTGGAACTTCCCAGGGGGGTAGGGAAAAGTGAGATGCTACATGTACATAGAAAGGTGGTAGTTGAAGAGAAGACAAGAGCGAATGAAGGCGAAGAGAGAAGGGATGGAGTAAACAGGGGCGGCGAACAAATAAAGAATGTCTACTAATATCAGTGACCATTCTATAAATGGAAGGATTGCGGAGATCATGAGAGCGTACATAGTAGCCCAGGCAATGGGCATCACAGCGATCGGATAAGGATGGAACGTTCGCTTCTGCATAGAGGCTCTCGACAGGGGAAGAGCGAAAAGCACCAAGGCATAAACGTAATCCTTGGTGATGAATGGGGTTAAGGCTAGAGAGAGTAGCAGGAGATGCCACTGAATAGATCTGGTCACCATAATCAAGTTTCGATAAAATAAGGGTGGAATGTAGGCGAAGGAGGGTTCGACAATCAGCTCCCCATGAAAGATGAGCAAGGGTTTTAAGAAGGTTCAGCCGGCTGTGACAAGTTGCCTTCAGAGAGGTAATGTGAGGTTTCCAGGATAACCTACGATCAAAGAGGAGGCCCAGAAACTTGACTGTATCACGTTCAGGGATACGGGAGCCATAGAGGTACAAAGGATGATCGGAGATGACAGAGCGTCTAGTGAAAGTAATTTGGTGGGTTTTAGTGCTGGAAAATTTAAACCCACGTGTGGTGGCCCAATTGGAAACACGGTCGACTGCATGTTGGAGAGAAACTGTAATGAGGTGACAGTCAGCGCCTGCACAGGCAATAGCGAAGTCATCAACATAGAGTGATGACCAAATATTTGATGGAAGACTAGAGGCCAAATCATTAATAGCAAGGAGAAAAAGTGTTGTGCTCAGAACACATCCCTGGGGGACACCTTCAGCTTGGATAAAGTCCGGGGAGAGCACATTATTAACCCGAACACGGAAATGCCTGTCAGTTAAAAAGTTCTTAAGGAAGGATGGTAGATTGCCTCGAAGGCCTAAGGAGTGGGCTTGGGCTAAAATATTATACCTCCAAGTTGTGTCATATGCCTTCTCAAGGTCAAAAAATATGGCAATAACTGAGTGGTTATTCGCAAAGGCATTACGAACATACGTATCCAAGCGTAGTAAGGGGTCTATGGTAGAACGTCCCTTACGAAAGCCATATTGACAAGTGGAGAGACTGTTGTGTGTCTCTAAATACCACACTAAACGTCTATTTACTAGGCGTTCCATTACTTTGCCAACTGCACTGGTAAGAGCAATGGGACGATAGTGGGAGGTTTCATGTCCCGTAGTGCCTGGTTTGCGGAAAGGGAGAACAATGGCGGATTTCCACAGCTGTGGAAGAACTCCTTGTGACCAAATAAGATTGTAAAGGCGTAATAGGACTGCAAGGGCTGACTGATGTAAATGTTGTAGCATACGAATATGAATGTCGTCGGGCCCAGCTGCCGATGATCGACAAGCTGAGAGTGTTGCCTCCAGTTCTTGAAGTGTAAAAGGCACATTATACTGTTCTTCTCTGAGAGAAGAAAAGTCCAAGGGTGCTAACTCTCTGGCAGACTTTGAGGAAAGAAATGAGGGGCATAGATGGAGTCCCTGAGAAATACGGACCAGATGATTGCCAATTTCATTGGCAACATCTAGTGGGTTTGCTATATCAACACCGGCAACTCACAGAACAGGAGCCGGGTCAGGAGAATATTTACCACTCAGTTTTCGTACTTTTTTCCAGACTGCACTCATAGAGGAAGCAGAGGTGATGGTGGAGACATAATCTCGCCAACAAGTGCGTTTAGCGTCACGGATGACACGGCGAGCGATCGCACGCTTCTGTTTAAAATCAAGGAGTCTCTCTGTGGTTCTATTGTACCGGTACCTGCCCCATGCAGCGTGTTTCAAACGTACTGCACGAGCACAAGCAGGAGACCACCAAGGCACGCATTTCTGAGAATGCCTGCCCGAAGTTTGGGGTATAGAATGAGAAGCTGCGGTGAAAAAGGAGGACGAGAAGAGGTGTAAAAGCTCATCGATGGAGGACGAAGAAGGAACCTTTTTAAAAACAGTTAGGTGTGAGTAAAGGTTCCAATTTGCCCGATTAAATTGCCAGCGTGGGGTGCGAAGAGGTGGCGAATATGAAGGGGAAGTAAGAATGATTGGGAAATGATCACTGTCATGTAAGTCCGGGAGAACAGACCAAGTGAAGTCTAATGCGGCGGAGGAAGAGCAGACTGAGAGATCGATGCAAGAGAGAGTATGAGTCCGAGGATCAAAATGGGTGTGAGTACCTGTATTTAAAACATGGAGGGGGTGGGTGGCAAGAAAAGCCTCTAACTGAATTCCACGGGAATCACAGTGAGACCCCCCCCCCCCCAGAGGAAATGGTGGGCATTAAAATCACCAAGTAACAGAATCGGTGGCGGTAATGACGAAACAAGGAAGGCAATATCCGGAATAGATAATGCCCGAGAAGGAGAGAGATATAAAGAACAGAGCGTATACCACCTATGTAAGTGGATACGGGCTGCTGTGTAATGCAGCGAAGTATGAACAAATAGCTGATGGTACGGAATATCAGTGCGTAGAAGAAGGGCACTTTCATTAAAGGTCCCATCAGGAAAAGGATCTGAAGAATACATTAAATTATAGCCTGAGATGGGAGACATAACAGCAGAGTGTAATTTTGGTTCCTGTAAGCAAACACCAACAGGGGCAAACTGGGAGAGTAACATCTGAAGCTCACCCCGATTACCCCTGAGGCCGCGTATATTCCACTGTAAATAGGCCATGATTGGCAATGATAAAGATACTTGAAATCCGCAGGTAAGGGTTCCTACGGACTAGAGGGGTTAGAAAAGTCCACATGCGGAGGCAGTGGAAAACATTCAAGCAGCGAAGGAACGGTGCGCTGTGAAGAAAGGAGTTGCGCAGATGGAGCAGAGGAGAGAGAAAGAGCGGAAGGTGGATCAGTGTCCATTGATGGTTTGGTCTCTGCAATATATTCAGAGATTGCTTCAAGTGTTTCTGAATTCAGAGACGTCGTATGGGAGACAATATTGGAAATGGTAGGGGGAGGATGAGTAAAGATTGGAACTGTATTGGACTGTACCAAGGTAGGGGGGGGGCGAAAGGGTGGAGGGAACTGGAGAAGTGTGGCAGGGGACAGAAGAGGCAGGAACCTGGGAGGTGGCAGAAGAGGAAGAAACTTGGGAGGGAACAGGGGAGGAAGGTACAGTATGAGGAGGAGGGTGAACCTCTACACTTGTAACTGAGCCAGTGAGAGGGGGAGAACCAGGGACAGAGACAGGGAGGGTAAAATGAGGAGGTGGAAGATGGGTAGGTGTTAACGGACCTTTTTTTGACTTTTGAGAAGTAGAGGGACGATTGGGAGGAGGTGTCGTACGAGGTCTCGTCGATACTGAGGCTTGTGAGAGAGAACTCGAAGAAGCGAGATCAGACTGAGGCGTTGAAGTAGGGACGTCTGAGCCGAGGACAGCAAAAGGATTAGATACAGGAGTGACTATGGGAGAGGTAACCACAGAGGTGGGTGTAGAAGATGGGATACCAGAAGTGGGGGGACGTTTTGAAACACGGGAATAAGAAACACGTGGGAGTCTCCTTTGGAGGCGGAGATGAGAAACTGCCATGGCATAAGGGAGACCTTCTGTCTCTTTGAGGTAACGGATTTCCCGCTCATTTAAATAGACTTGACAACGGCGAGAGTACGAAGGGTGAGCCTCATGACAGTTAAGGCAAGAGGGAGATCGATTGCAAGACGTATTAGAATGGTCATCGGCACCACAGACTGGGCATTTGGCGATAGATCTGCAATATTTCGCTGGATGGCCAAATCGCGAGCAATTTCTACACTGTTGTGGTGTAGGGATCACCTTTCGAACTTGTAACCGATGTCCTGCTATATAAACTGAGGATGGGAGTTCTCGGCTGTCAAAAGTTAAACGAGCCACATTGCTAGGGTATCGTCTCTGCCCGCGGGCAGGAAGAACGTAAGTGTCTACCTTGAGGATTGGGAGATCTTGGAGTTCCAGCTGTTCAAGAATGTCAGTGCCACATGTCTGGAAATTTTGTTGAACTATGGTATGGGGCAGAATGACGGTACCACTACAAGAATTGAGGGAATGATGTTTTTCAAGAGTGACAGGAATAGTATCGATATGGGAAAGACGAGAGAGCTCATGAGCCTGGGTAGCATTCTGTACGGTAATGATGTGCGTACCGCTCTTAAGAGCATGAAAAGAAATATCTTTACCAACATGGCATAGGAGTGCCTTGCCAATACTGTGGTCAGAAAGATAGGCAGTAGAGGAAGTCGGTCGTAAAGTGAAGAATTTAGTCCATTGTTCAGTCTGAAACTGAGCGTGGAAAGGTAGTGAAGGACGTGTCGATCGTTTCTGAGAAGAACGAGAAGGTGGAGAAGTATCATCAGCAGGTAATTGTCGTTGGCGTTTAGGCGTGGGACCAGAGTTGGTCCGACGTGGAACGGGTCGGCGATTTGAAAATTGCCGCACCGTAGAGGGAGAGGCCGGAAGCATAGTCAGAGGAGAGCGAAGGTCCGATAAATCGAAGGAGTCAGTCGAGGCCTCAGTATCTGAAGCGGGTGAGGAAACAGCACCGGCAATAGATACAGAGGCATGAGGAGTGTCTGAAGAGTGGTCCAAAGACGAGGCGGGGTCAGAACGGGGTGCGGTATCAAGAAGGGGCCCGGGGGTAGTAGGTTCATGGACTAGGGCTGCCATGGTTAGGTTACTTCTTTCTTTTTGTTTTTAAGAAAAAAAAGAAAGAAGAAAATAAAATAAAAATAAAAAAAAGGGGGGACCGGGGAGGGATAGTTCCTAGGAGGAATGAAAGGGCCAGAAATCTCCCTCCGCTCCCAAGAGGACCTCAGCACCGCAAGTAGCGCAGATGCAGCATGGAACCCGTGCCATACCCTACCCATCATGCTAGTAAACTAACAATCCGGGATAGCAACCTCACATCTGCTGAGCTACCTCGGTGGACAAAAGAGAGGGCGGCCGGATATCTGCCACAAAGCATACCTCCTTCGGCCACCACCCCCGGAATCCGAAAGGTGGCTTCCAGAGATACACCCATCGCCCGAAAGACACCCAAAGCTACTCTGGGATACCGGAGAGGGATCGAGACATCCCCAGGCGATCCAGATTCCACGGCAAACTACGCCACCGCCAAGAACCTCAACGGAATGGGATAGACCCCGGTATCCTTTCCCCTACCTAGGAACTAGCGCGCCTGTGGGAGAAATCCCAAAGGCTAAAAAGAGGAAGGGCAAAAGGGAGGGGTGGGGAGGAGGAGGAGGAAAGGAAAAAGGGGAGGATGGGATAGGGGAGGGGAGATTGGGGGGTAATTAGGTTCGGTCTGAGGAAGAAGACCGACAGGTCTAATTCCTCAGACCAAGAGCCTCTTCACCACGCCAAGGAGCCCCCCCTTGAAGAGGAAGGTCGGTGAAGAATGCTAAAGTATAATCAAAGGTTGTGTAATAAATCTGGTGTTGTTAATAAGTCAAAGAGGGAGTGTGTCAAAGGTGGGGTTGTCAGCAAGGTCTTGTATCAAGAGCCCCTCACCAGAATCAGTGTACCATTCCCTAAAGGGACCTAAATTTGTACAATACAGTACTACTGTATATTAATTTATTTCTCTCGTCTTTGTGTGGATGCTCTGCAGGGAGGTCAATGGATCCTCGACTTGGTGGATTTCTTCGGCGGAGGATTTATTATCTATGTTCTAATCATCGTGGAGACAGTCGCCATCAACCATATCTACAGTAATTATACTCATAGGTTATACAGTACTTGGGGAATGGAAGTTAATAGTTTGAACTGAGGAAGGAAAAGGCTAACTTCTATTGCTCTGACCAAGAGCCCTTCACTGGCTTGAAGTGATCCTCGAAGGGCAACTTTGTGTAGCACGAGCCAAATAAAAAATCTTAATATTTTCACTATAGAGTAAAAAGTCTCCACAAAATATGAATGATGGTTTCTATATGCAAAATTGTAATATAATTAAAATTGTCTTTTTTTTTTTTTTTTTTTTTTTTTTGCTATTATACCCCTTTCACAAACTGCAAAATGTTTCAACATTGTAACAGGTTACTCAAGTTTTCTGCGAGACTTGAAGTTCATGATGGGTGTCAACTTGGGCATCTACTGGAAGTTCTGCTGGATTTTCTTCATCCCTGTGAGCCTCTCTGCCATCCTAGTCTACAGCCTCGTAGACTTCAACCTTCCAACTTTTGCAAGCAAGGCCTATCCACAGGTAGCTTATAGTAAGTTATTTTTATATTTATTATTATTGTTAATATTTCCAGGGGGGATCTCAAACCAGCAGATTTTTTCACATCATTGGTTTATTTATTTTGAGGGGAAAGTGTAAAAGAAAAGGGGTGCACATGACCATATTATTATAATCAAAAAGAAGTGCTGAACCTACAAGGGTCATACAGCATGCATGACCATAGCCACTATAACATAAGGAGCAATTATTACTAGTTTTTATTATTCATGGGGGAGCGTTAAATCCATAGGTCATACAGTGTCTGGAGAAATGAGAGGCATTCAAGTCCAGTTCTTTGGATCAAGAGCCTCTCACTAGTACCAAAGATTTTTTAAAAATATTTATAGTGAAGATTTACATTCATTTAACTGCATGGTTGACCACACTGTTGCCTGAAGACCACTGGTATATAAGGTAGCCATATTGTGCTCAGTTTAACTGCTATCCCACTGGATTATTATTATTATTGGGAGCAAATTTCATATATACTAAAAGACAAAAACACCAACAAAAAAAATATCCTTTTTGGATAATTTGACAGTCTTGTATGACAGTTGGGGAAATAAAGAGAGTGGGTCAGTTGGATTTGTCACCATTGGTGCTGCCTTGGTAGACAGTGCCTGTAAAGATATAGAAATGCAAGACAGTGCACCAGATGGAGATATTGCTCCTAATAGTGTCCAGTAGCTTGATCACTAGTGCACTCAGCTCACACACTGAAGTCCAGGGTTCGAATCTCCTCCGATACAGCTGGAAAACATTATTGACATGTTTCTATAAGACACCTGCTGTCCCTGTTCACCCATCAGTTTACAATGGGTACCTGGGTGTTAGTCGACTGGTGTGGGTCGCATCCTGGGAAAAACTGACCTAATTTGCCCAAAATGCTCTGCAAAACAAGCGTCTTTCTATATATGTAGTAGTACAGTGGAACCTCGGCTTACGAGTGCCCCACCATTCAAGTTTTTCAGGATACGAGCAGTCGCTCGGTCGATTGTTTGTTTCTGGATACGAGCAAAAATTCAGGATGTGAGCTTCCCCCTCAAACAACTTTTATTTAGACCTCCAGATCTTACTGTCATGATGTATTATGTAGTTTTTACTGCTTAAGGTTATAACTGCAACAGAAATAATAGTATTTCTTACCTTAAATTGTGGGTGCTGGTGTTTGTGGATGATTGTGAAGAGAGTGGGGAGTTATGTTGTGGTCCTACTGGGCTGAGGTGAATGGTAGAAGTTCTGGCACAGAAGTTGATGGTTGTACTGGAGTGTGCATAAATTCTATAATGGATTTCTGTTCTATTTTACCCTGCAGTACATTATACAACTGATGGTAGGGCATCAGTTGTTCAAGACACCATTTCAGGGTCAGTCAGTCAAGTCAGTAAGTCAAGTCAGTAAGTCAGTCAATCAAGTCATTCAGTCAGTCAAGTCAGTCAGTTAAGTCAGTCAAGTCTGCAAGTCAGTAAGTCATTCAGTCAAGTCAGTCAGTAAGTCAGATATGGTAATTAAAAGATCAAAACACAATTCACAAACACAGCTAGCTTGTAGGAGAGAAGTGGAACTGAACACACTCACAAAAACTGGGATGGTGGTGTCAGGATGGCAGGGGATGGTGGGAGGTCTCCCCCGCTGACCCACAACAAGGCGGCTGCTTGAGGTAGGGAATGGCCACCACCACTTGTCACATAATGACATAGTATTTTATTCATCAAAGAGTATATATCAGGATTCTATGTTATTTATATTGTTTAATATGTCATATTAGATGAATTGTGATAGATAAATAAGCCGATATTAGCGTCATATTCAAGTATTTTGTCCTGCCTCCTGAGAGCAGGAATTCTGCTGTAACGGATTAATGGCATTTCGATTAACTTAAATGAGGAAAATTGACTCAGCATACGAGCAGATCAGGATACAAGCAAGGTCACGGAACGGATTAAACTCATAAGCCGAGGTTTCACTGTGTGTCATTGACGTCAGCTAGGCCTGTATACCATGTATATGTACTTGTAGTAAATAAAGATATTATTGTTATTATTATTATTAAACAGGTGAGGCCAAGACATAAAAGATCCAGAAATACAAAATAACAATACTGCTGGAGATGAAAAAAGGGGGGATAGTGTTGATACATTACTAATAATAACTGGTGGTGGTACTGACATTAGTACAGGTGCTGCAGATAGTGGGGGAGTCAGGAACAACTGCTGCAGTAGGGAACCTTGCCACAAAAAAATCCTGGCAAACAGGAATCAAATCTGCAGGGTATCTGTAGGCATGAAATATTTGGAAAAACAAATGGGATGTGCAACGTTGACCATCCAAAAATTGCAGTGACCTCATGACCAAGGGAGTATGTAATTATTCTTCTTGTAAACTACTTCACCCTGAAATGTGTTATTCTTCAGTCTATGAAAGAATGTGACAACTGTCAGGCACATCATTTAAGATACCTATAATGGAGGAATGTGGCAAATAATGTTTTATCAAAGATAATCCCAGGGGGCAGCTCAGATGAAAATTCATACACATGAGCTATTAAATCTTTACAACAAATTCACCTTAAACCATCAAATAGTTGAGCCAACAAGACTGGAAAATACACTTGACCTTATCTTTGCTAATAATGATGATCTAGTATGAAATATAACAGTATCAAAGACAATACACTCAGATCACAACATAATAGATGTATAGAAGTACAGACGTGTATATGTAGGGCTCCTGACCAGCAAGAGATCAGTTATAAGGGTGCCTTCACCAAATTCAACTTCGGTAACAGAAACATACAGTGATTTCAAATTAACCATGTCCTCGATGAAACAAGCTGGAAAGATATCCTGAACAACACGGATCCGAACCTTGGGCAAGTTTCTTTACACCGGTTGTCTATGTTCATCCATCAGTAAAATGGGTACCTGGGTGTTAGTCGACTGGTGTGGGTCGCATCCTGGGACAAAACTTGCCTAATTTGCCCGAAATGCTCGGTATAACAAGCGGCTTTCTATATAGTAGTACATATGTCATTGATGTCAGCTAGGCCTGTACATTTTGTACATGTACTTGTAGTAAATAAAGATTATTATTATTATTATTATTTACCTAGAAAGAATTAGCTCTGTGGCACTTGAGGTATACTCAAGGCACTTTCCTCTAAGAAAAAAGAAAAGAAGGTGTAAACTAGAAAAAAGAGATACACTCCCTTTACAGGCGAAGGCAAAGAATCACAGAGGTGCTGAAAGGAGCCAGTATATCTGAAATATGGAAGGAGGCACTGACCAGAGAAATAGAAAATATCAAGCTTAAGCTTAAGGAATCACACAGGAACCAAGAAACATAGGAAGAACTTAAAGCCATAAATGAAACTGAAAAAAAAAAAAATTCATTTCCTATGTGGCTATGCCAAATCTGGGGCAAAAACCACATCCAGTATCGGGCTCCAGATTAAATGAGATAAGACTTACACAGATGACAGCAAAGAAATGAGTGAGATACTGAAGTCCCAATATGGCTCAGCAGTTAGTAAGCCATTAATCAGACTAAGAATGGACAATCTAAATGAATATTTTATGACCTAGACTCAAAATCTGGTTAATTCAGGAATTTATGATATAATCCTAACACCACAAGACTTTGAAAAAGCAATAAATGACATACCTATGCACTCTGTCCCAGGCCCAGTCCATTGGAACTTTGTGTTCAAGAACTGCAAGAAACCCCTTTCACATGCCTTAAATATTCTATGGACAGGAAGCATAGAGATTGGGTCATCCCACAGTCACTAAAAACAAAGGATATTGCCCCACTCCACAAAGGTGGCAGTAAAGCAATTGCAAAGCATAACAGACTGATAGCACTAACATCCCACATCATAAAGATCTTTGAGAGGGTTCTAAGAAGCAAGATTACCAACCACTTGGATATCCATCAATTGCACAACCCAGGGCAGTATGGGTTTAGAGGAAGTAGTTCCTGCCTCTCACAACTACTGAACCACTACAACATGGTCTTGGATGCTCTGGAGAACAAACAAAATGCAGATATAATATACACAGACTTTGAAAAAGCCTTGGACAAGTGTTATCATGGTGTAACAACACACTAAATTAATGATAAAGGAATAACACAAAAAGTGGGTAGATGGATCTATAACTTCCTAACAAACAGTATACAAGGAGTAACAGTAAAAAGAGTAAAGTCAGAGGTGACTACAGTGAAAAGCTGTTCCACAAGGTAAAGTACTTGCTCCCTTCCTTTACCTCATTCTCACATCTGACATAGACAGATGCAAGTCACAGTACCATGTCCTCCTTTGCTGATGATACCAGAAATTGCATGATGAAAATTAGACACATGCAACATCTGGGTATCTTTAATGTAGATGTTTTGCCATCCAGTGGCTTTATCAATGCAAATTCTAGAACATACTTTGAAAGACAGTAGAACTATATACAAAAGATGAGGTATTCAGTCCCTCAGCCTTGGAGTTGGTGTGAAGAGCACCATAATCTCTCTGGCCGCGGGTTCAAATCCCGCCCGTGGTATGGTTTGTTTGCAATCGTGTCATTACGATTTCGTGAGTCATAATCGTGATTCTTGCTGGTATTGTATACCATTCATGTACAGAATTTGCATGACTGCAATCCATCAAGGACACTGCAGATCTCCAAGTGAGCACTAACCAAGTCTGTAAATGGGCCTCAGAAAACAGTATGAAGTACACTGAAGACAAATTTCAATTACTCCACTACTGAAAACTCAAGAAAATTATGAGGGACCATAATGTCAGAGAATCTCATTTTCAAAGATTACAACAATGTATCTACCACATCTACTAGGAAAATGACAGGTGAGAACATTCAATACTAAGGATGCCAGTGATGATTCTCTTCTCTTCAAATTGCCTGTTCTCTCTAAGCTGGAATATTCCTGCACACTGAGCCCCCCTTTCATGGCAGGCAAAATTGCAGACCTGGAGAATATACAGAGAACTTGTACATATAAGTACAATACAATAAAGCACCTAAATTATTGGGAACAGTTGAAGTTCCTTGACCTGCACTCTTTAGAATGCAGGCGAGAAAGATGCACAATAATATACACTTGGATGGGTCTATGAAAGATGAGGTGAATCATAGAATTGATGAGGGAAAAAGAGTGAGTGGTGCACTTAGGAGTCTGTGGAGACAAAGAACTTTGTCCTTGGAGGCAAAGAGGGGAATGTATGAGAGTATAGTTTTACCAACGCTCTTATATGGGTGTGAAGCATGGGTGATAAATGTTGCAGCGAAGAGAAGGCTGGAGGCAGTGGAGATGTCATGTCTGAGGGCAATGTGTGGTGTGAATATAATGCAGAGAATTCGTAGTTTGGAAGTTAGGAGGAGGTGCGGGATTACCAAAACTGTTGTCCAGAGGGCTGAGGAAGGGTTGTTGAGGTGGTTCGGACATGTAGAGAGAATGGAGCGAAACAGAATGACTTCAAGAGTGTATCAGTCTGTAGTGAAAGGAAGGCGGGGTAGGGGTCGGCCTAGGAAAGGTTGGAGAGAGGGGGTAAAGGAGGTTTTGTGTGCGAGGGGCTTGGACTTCCAGCAGGTATGCATGAACGTGTTTGATAGGAGTGAATGGAGACGAATGGTTTTTAATACTTGACGTGCTGTTGGAGTGTGAGCAAAGTAACATTTATGAAGGGATTCAGGGAAACCGGCAGGCCGGACTTGAGTCCTGGAGATGGGAAGTACAGTGCCTGCACTCTGAAGGAGGGGTGTTAATGTTGCAGTTTAAAAACTGTAGTGTAAAGCACCCTTCTGGCAAGACAGTGATGGAGTGAATGATGGTGAAAGTTTTTCTTTTTCGGGCCACCCTGCCTTGGTGGGAATCGGCCAGTGTGATAATAAAAATAAAAAAAAAATCCTTGAGGGATTAGGCCCAGATCTGCACACAGAAATCACTCCTTATGAAAGTAAAAGACTTGGCAGGCAGGGCAACATCTCCACAATGCAAAGCATAGGTGCCATGAGTAAGCTAAGAGAACACAATAAGTGTCAGGGGTCCAAGACTGTTCACCTACCTCCCAACATACATAAGGATGATTACCAATAGACCCCTGGCTGTCTTCAAGAGGGACCTGGACAAGTATCTAAAGTCAGTACCTGACCAGTATGTCAGTTTGCATGCAGCCAACAGTAACAGCCTGGTTGATCAGGCCCTGATCCACCATGAGGCCTGGTCATGGACCGGGCCACAGGGACGTTGACCCTCAGAACACCCTCCAGGTATACCTTCAGAAAAAAAGCACATTATATAAAGGACTAATAAATTTATTTATGTTAAAATGTTATGTGATATTGAGAAGTATAGTTGGAAAAAAGTCAAAATGCAAAATCTAGGACATTTTATTGACAATGTGTTGGTCCTGGGACTGAAATGTTTGAAGTGACCAAGGTCTCAGGACTGAAGTTTCCAATAAAATGTTTGTAAAGTAAAAGGGCGCAAGTGCAACTAATGTGACATTTTATTGTGGCAACATTTCACTCTCCAGGAGCTTTGTCAAGCCATTAACGGCTTGACAAAGCTCCTGGTGAGCGAAACGTTGCCACAATAAAATGTCACATTAGTTGCACTTGTGTCCTTTTACTTTACACATTGTCAGTAATTCTACCAACATATATACAATAAAATGTTTGCAGATGTCCTTTTAATTTTTAGATTTAGTTATCTATTATTCCCCTATACATTTCTGTACCTAATTTTATTTTGGTCAACAGCATGTGGATGGATCCTAGCCGCAGTAGCGCTTGGTATGGTACCTGTATGTTTCATCCATGCACTATACATCAATGATAAATCCTCTTTAAGTAATGTAAGTGAACCTTTTGAATGATTTTGTTGTTCACTGGTTAAAACTGAATCTGTTGAAAGAACTGCTGATCAAAACATATAAACATCTATTATAGCACCATAATTCAAAGTAGGAGAAACTAGAGAGGGTGTGGTAGGTAAGTTTGGGGTGCCAGGTGTAAATGATAATGGGAGCTAAAAGGTAGATGGGATACAAGGAGAATAGAAGCATCAGGGAAGAGAGAGGTGAAGGTTTATAAACTAAAAGAGGAGGCAGTTAGGGTAAGATATAAACAGCTATTGGAGGATATGGGCTAATGTAGGCAATGGGGTCGAAGAGGTATGGGGTAGGTTTAAAAATGTAGTGTTAGAGTGTTCAGCAGAAGTTTGTGGTTACAGGAAAGTGGGTGCAGGAGGGAAGAGGAGCGATGGTGGAATGATGATGTAAAGAGAGTAGTAAGGGAGAAAAAGTTAGCATATGAGAAGTTTTTACAAAGTAGAAGTGATGCAAGGAGGGAAGAGTATATGGAGAAAAAGAGAGAAGTTAAGAGAGTGGTGAAGCAATGTAAAAAGAGAGCAAATGAGAGAGTGGGTGAGATGTTATCAACAAATTTTGTTGAAAATAAGAAAAAGTTTTGGAGTGAGATTAACAAGTTAAGAAAGCCTAGAGAACAAATGGATTTGTCAGTTAAAAATAGGAGAGGAGAGTTATTAAATGGAGAGTTAGAGGTATTGGGAAGATGGAAGGAATATTTTGAGGAATTGTTAAATGTTGATGAAGATAGGGAAGCTGTGATTTCGTGTATAGGGCAAGGAGGAATAACATCTTGTAGGAGTGAGGAAGAGCCAGTTGTGAGTGTGGGGGAGTTCGTGAGGCAGTAGGTAAAATGAAAGGGGGTAAGGCAGCCGGGATTGATGGGATAAAGATAGAAATGTTAAAAGCAGGTGGGGATATAGTTTTGGAGTGGTTGGTGCAATTATTTAATAAATGTATGGAAGAGGGTAAGATACCTAGGGATTGGCAGAGAGCATGCATAGTTCCTTTGTATAAAGGCAAAGGGGACAAAAGAGAGTGCAAAAATTATAGGGGGATAAGTTTGATGAGTGTACCTGGTAAAGTGTATGGTAGAGTTATTATTGAAAGAATTAAGAGTAAGACTAGGATAGCAGATAACAAGGAGGCTTTAGGAAAGGTGGGGGTGTGTGGACCAGGTGTTTAAGTGAAACATATAAGTGAACAGTATTTAGATAGGCTAAAGAGGTCTTTGTGGCACATGACAGGGTGGATAGGGGGGCAATTGGCAGATGTTGCAAGTGTATGGTGTAGGAGGTAGGTTACTGAAAGCAGTGAAGAGTTTTTACGAGGATAGTGAGGCTCAAGTTAGAGTATGTAGGAAAGAGGGAAATTTTTTCTCAAAAAGTAGGCCTAGACAAGGATATGTCACCGTGGTTGTTTAATATATTTATAGATAAGAGAAGTAAATGCGAGGGTCAACCACACCAGAGAGGTACTACCATCCTGCCAAGTGAGTGTGAAACAGAAACCTGTAACTGTTTTACATGATGGTAGGATTGCTGGTGTCCTTTTTTCTGCCTCATAAACATGCAGGATAAGAGATATATCTTGCTACTTCTACTTAAGTCACATTACACATACATGTACATGTATGTATGTACATACCCATCTGGGTTTTGTTCTATTTTCCTAATAGTTCTTATTCTTCTTTATTTCCTCTTTCCTATCTCCATGGGGAAGTGAAAAAGAATTCTTCCTCTGCAAGTCATGCATGTTGTAAGAGGTGACTAAAATGCCGGGAGCAAGGGGCTAGTAACCCCTTCTCCTATATAAATTACTAAATTTAAAAAGAAAATGGAAGTTTTTCTTTTTAAGGTCACCCTGCCTTGGTGGAATATGGCCAGTTCATTGAAAAAAAAATTCTTGGAGAAATGCTAAACCCATAATTCATGAGGCACATGAGTTGATCTGAAGAAAGTGCAGGCTTCACAACAGCCAATTGTTGCCAACTTTGGAATTGGCAACACTTCTGCTGGTCATAATTTCACTTCTAAAGTTCTCATCCTTTATACTTACCAAAGATTATCCAAATTTGTGCTTATGTTATTTAGCTATTTTCTTACATACACAAACTCAGGGTGGTTAGATAGGATGGTGGGAGCATACACACTGCAGTGGACCCCTGCAAATTTGCAGCTTCAGTAATTCATAGATATTTCCTTAGAACCTAACTAATAATTATTTGCAGAAATCCCCGCAAATCATGGAATTTTTTTTAGCTTTTTTCGTGGCAATATATAGTTTTTTATGCATTTTAATGCTAAATAATAAGAAAAAATATAATTTAATAATTTTGATGAAGGAAAAAAGGTGAATGATGCGTTGAGACATCTATGGAGACAAAAAACGTTATTCATGGAGGCAAAGAAGGGTATGTATGAAAGTAAACCCCACCAAATGACTACCTCACTGGCAACTACCCGAACACACTGTTCCTAGCTCCGACTAACCCATACGAAGTCTCCCTTATTATCAACGCACTAAAAAACAAGGCAGGAGATTTAAATACCTTACCACCCTTTATATACAAAAAAGTGTCACAAGTACTATCACCAATCATTGCAACACTCTTTAACAAATCCATTGAATCCTCCACCTTCCCTACAGCTCTCAAAATAGCAAGGGTCACCCCGATCCATAAAGGAGGAGACCAAACAGAGTTGAATAACTATAGGCCAATATCCAATTTACACCCTCTCTCAAAAATCTTCGAAAAATTAATTCATAAACGAATCTACTCCTACCTCATCTCCCAAAACATTCTCAACCCCTGCCAATTTGGATTCAGGCCTAATAAAAATACTAATGATGCTATTATACACATGCTAGAACATATATACACTGCAATAGAGAAAAAAGAAGTCCCACTGGGGATCTTCATTGACTTACGTAAAGCTTTTGATACAGTTGACCATGACTTGCTCCACGTAAAATTGTCACACTATGGTATTAGAGGGCACTCCCTCAACTACCTCAAGTCATACCTCAGCAACAGAAGCCAATATGTGTACGCAAATGGGGCAAGCTCTTCCGCTCAACCAATTACAGTTGGTGTCCCACAGGGAAGTGTCCTTGGCCCTCTTCTCCTTCTCCTATACATAAATGACCTACCAAATGCTTCGCAATTACTCAAACCCACACTTTTTGCAGATGACACTACATACGTCTTCTCTCACCCGAGCCCAGTCACGCTAGCCAATACTGTAAACACCGAATTACAGAAAATATCTACCTGGATGAGGACTAACAAACTTACACTAAACATTGACAAAACCTACTTCATTCAGTTTGGTAACAGAGCTACAGATGTACCTCTTAACATAACGATAAACAGATCACCTATCACAAAGCTAACAAAGGGAAAATTCTTAGGAATCCACCTTGATAATAGGCTCAAATTTCATACACATATACAACAAATTTCTAAGAAAATTTCCAAGACTGTAGGCATACTATCGAAGATATGGTACTATGTTCCACAGTCAGCCCTCCTGGCCCTTTATCACTCTCTTATTTACCCCTATCTCACCTATGGAATTTGTGCATGGGGCTCAACAACAATTAACCATCTCAGACCACTAATTACCCAACAAAAGGCTGCAGTTAGAATGATAACAAATTCTCACTACAGGCAGCACACTTCACCAATATTCAAAACACTCAACCTACTCACCATACAAAACATCCATACTTATTACTGCACCTATTACATACATAGAACACTTAACTCTGATATTAACCCTCCCATCAAACATCTTGCCAACCTCAACAGAACACATGACCATAACACAAGGCACAGATCACTCTTTGATGTTCCTCGTGTCCATCTCACGCTATGCAAAAACTCAATGCACATAAAAGGCCCTAAAATCTGGAATTCATTACCTGTAAATATAAAAGAAACACTACCTGTTTATAAATTCAAGTCTCTTCTGAAAGATTACTTACTCACTCAAAACCAAATAAATACTGAATAACTGAACCTTATAAATTGTATATCCTATATGTTACTCACAATTATATCACACAAATGTTAAACCTAGGACCCAATCTAACTTTGTTATTTTTTTAAATACACTACCTAACAGAATACTCCATTCGACTGAATGTACAGCAATGCATGCAACCATATGATCTGTCTTTGTAATACTCATTTGTGCTTTATAGTTATCTGCTTACAATAATGTTTTATCACTGATTTCATCATTGCTTAGTTAATCTTAAGTTAATTTTAAGCCAGCCCGTAATGCTATGCATATAAGTGGCTTTGGCATGCTGCTCTTACCTGTATTTTTTTGTACCTCTGTATTTTTTAATTTTTATTATCACACTGGCCGATTCCCACCAAGGCAGGGTGGCCCGAAAAAGAAAAACTTTCACCATCATTCACTCCATCACTGTCTTGCCAGAAGGGTGCTTTACACTACAGTTTTTAAACTGCAATATTAACACCCCTCCTTCAGAGTGCAGGCACTGTACTTCCCATCTCCAGGACTCAAGTCCGGCCTGCCGGTTTCCCTGAACCCCTTCATAAATGTTACTTTGCTCACACTCCAACAGCACGTCAAGTATTAAAAACCATTCGTCTCCATTCACTCCTATCAAACACGCTCACGCATGCCTGCTGGAAGTCCAAGCCCCTCGCACACAAAACCTCCTTTACCCCCTCTCTCCAACCTTTCCTAGGCCGACCCCTACCCCGCCTTCCTTCCACTACAGACTGATACACTCTTGAAGTCATTCTGTTTCGCTCCATTCTCTCTACATGTCCGAACCACCTCAACAACCCTTCCTCAGCCCTCTGGACAACAGTTTTGGTAATCCCGCACCTCCTCCTAACTTCCAAACTACGAATTCTCTGCATTATATTCACACCACACATTGCCCTCAGACATACCTCTGTATGTATGCTAAAATTACTAAATAAATAAAAAATAAAGTGGTACCAACACTCTTATATGGATGTGAAACTTAGCTTGTAAATGCTGCAGCAAGGATGTGGTTGCAGGGGTTGAGTCACAGCTCCAGGCCCCACCTCTTTACTGATTGCTACTGGGTCCTCTCCCTATTCCATGAGCTGTATCAAACCTCATCTTAACACTGTGTATGGTTCGTGACTCCACTATGTCACTTTCTAGGCTATTCCACTTCCTAACAACTCTATGACTGAAGAAATACTTCCTAATGTCCCTTTGACTCACAGGAGTCTTTAACTTCCATTTGTGACCCCTTGTTTCTGTGTCCCATCTCTGGAACGTCCTGTCTTTGTCTACCTTGTCAATTCCTTGCAGTATTTTATATGTCGTTATCATGTCTCCCCTGACCCTCCTGTCTTCCAGTGTCATTAGGCCGATTATGGGACCTGACGATCTGTTGGAGTGTGAGCAGGGTAATATTTAGTGAAGGGATTCAGGGAAACCGGTTATTTTTATATAGCCGGACTTGAGTCCTGGAAATGGGAAGTACAATGCCTGCACTTTAAAGGAGGGGTTTGGGATATTGGCAGTTTAGAGGGATATGTTGTGTATCTTTATACGTATATGCTTCTAAACTGTTGTGTTCTGAGCACCTCTGCAAAAACAGTGATTATGTGTGAGTGAAGTGAAAGTGTTGAATGATGATGAAAGTATTTTCTTTTTGGGGATTTTCTTTCTTTTTTGGGTCATCCTGCCTTGGTGGGAGACGGCCGAATTGTTGAAAAAAAAAAAAAGTATGAGTGATGGTGAAAGTGTTGAATGATGATGAAAGTTTTTTCTTCCTTTTTGGGTTTTTCTTTCTTTTTGGGTCACTTTGCCTCAGTGGGAAATGGCAGTGTTAAAAAAAAATGTATGACTAATCACCTAGATGAAGTTGTTCCCATCTTAGTACTCTTCTTGGAAGGCAACACAGTGATCCCAGTGCTTTTGCCACTTCTTGTAGTATTTCTGGAGCTCTTCTCTCTTAACAGTGTCTAGCACGGCCTGCATTTCTGTTGTAATTTACTCCACGTCATTAAAATGCCATCCCTCGAGTCATTTTTAATTTTGGGTAGAGAAATTCACAGGGGGGGCTAAATCTGGGAAGTAGGAAGGGTGGGAGATGACTGCTATATTGTTTTTGTCCAGAAAACAATGGCCTTTCTGATCTTGAGTCAGCAAGCAGGACACAAATTTTGCAGCCACTTGCCTCATGTTGAAATTTATAGTGAACATGCTTTGACACGACTCTTAAGAAATTCCTACAGCACTTGCAATACCCTGGATACTATTATGATCTTCTTGTAAAGCCTTTCTCACTTTTTCAATGATGGCATCTGTTTTTGACAATGGACAACCAGAACATTCATCATCCTCAACTGATGTTCATCCTGCTCTTAACTGAGAAAACCATTCAAAACAATGTCCAACCCATTGCTTTGTCACCAAATGCTTGCTAAAGCATTTGGTGACAAACAGAATTTCACACACAAATGCTGTTCTTTCTTTTAAGAATCCATTTTATTATACAAAAACTAGCAACACACTAACATGACAAAAAAAATGCCAGTCTAACTTCAGTGGAATGACCGATCATACTGAAACTCACCACACTACTTCACGACCATGATCTACACTGCCACCATATTTTACCCAGGAAGTGGCAAGAAAATCTGAGTAAGGGAACTTTTTGCTAACACCTTGTAGGGACAGATTTGGATAAATGTACGTAACTATTATTCTTTTCTCCTTTTACAGAAACTGATGTCGGTATTCAGACCCAAAGACACATGGGGACCTAAGAGAAGAGAGGACAGAGAGAAGTGGGAGAAGCTAAAAGTAAGACATGGAGAGGCACAAGGAACTGCTTAGAAAGAATAAGCTTTAATATCAGTTGCATTTTCTGAAGGTGTTTTGTGCTTGAGAGCTTGTGTTACAGTAGAGCAAGAATGCAAGCAAAGACAATAATTTACAGGAAACAATTGTCACAAACATACATGTATTCATAATTTTCTTTCTTTTAAAGAATTCAGTTAATAGAGCTATAAGCATAGCATTAATGCTGCATTTAATCATTTGAATTGTGATGTCTGGGTGCTTCAGAAGAGACTGATAGGGAATGAGCGGTGGTCAAAGTGATTTGCCTCTGCGGGTAACCCTACCTTGGTAGGAAATGAACAGTGTGTTAAATGAAGATAAACACTATTAGCAGAAAATAAATATTGTTTCAGGTAAACCTCACTAATACATCGAGTTAGTTTCCAGACCGCAAACAAAATGAATATTGCCTTGAAGCAAATCACAGCCTTTTTTTCACTTGCCTTTTTTCACAGTCTTTTTTTTTTCTCTCTCTCTCTTCCCAGGGCATATAAAAGCCTAAAAACATGTTTACATTATCATTTAAGTGTGCAATAGCACTGGGGCTAAAAAAAAAACATGTAAAAGTTTAAATTGCCAACAACCATCTTAAGAGTAAGGCAAACGCTGAAAATAATAAATATAGTGGTCCCTCGTTTATCGTTAATCCGCTCCTGGAAGTACGAGAATTATCGAAACAAGACTATTTTCAAATCAATTTTCCCCATAAGAAATAATGTAAATACAATTAATCCATTCCTGACACCCAGAAGTATTAAATTATTATTATAATCAAATCAGAAGTATTAAAACAAAAATTTTTTTTACATGAAATATAGATGTAGTACATAAACAATACAATGGGACATGATGAATGAAACATTAACAGCATAACACTTACCTTTATTGGCGATTTTTCTTAGTGTATGGAAGACTGGAGGGGAGAGATTGGATTAGTTACTGTTTGGAAGGGAAATCCCCTTCTATCAACACCTCAGGTACCAAGTCCTTTTCTGGGGTTCCATATTTCTCTTCTCCGTTTCTTAATGCCACTAGGACCAGCTTGAGAGTCACTGGAGTCCTGTCTCGCAAAAAAAGTGTCCAGAGAGCTCTGTTTCTGGCGTCTCATTAAAACTTCCCTAAAATGGGCCAAGACTCTGTCACTGTACAAGTTGCTGATATGGCTTTCTACATCCTTCTCAGGGTGATGCTTCTCCATAAATCTTTCCATCCTACCCCACATTTCAAAAATCTCCTTAATTTCTGAAGGCACCTTCTTCCATCTCTCTTCCTCCTCCTCTGCAGAAAGATTCTGAGCTGCGATCTGTTGCTGTTCCTGCTGAAGCTCTTACAGCTCCTCAGTGGTTAGCTCTTTGTTGCAGTCCTCCAAACTCACATCCAACCCCATGGAACTCCCCAATGCTACAACAGATTTCACAACATAGGCTCATCAGGGTCAGCCACAAACCCTTCAAAATCCCTCTTGTGGACGCAATCTGGCCACAATTTTCTCCAAGGAACAACAGCTTCCTTGATTTCCTTTTTTCTTTGCCATGATGGAAGATATGGTTGTATGGGGTTTGTTATACATCCTGGCCAGTACGGCCACATGTATGCCACTTTCATATTGTTCAATGATGTTTTTCTTAAATTCAATCGTATTTCTCACCTTCTTTACCAAAGGCTTGGCACTAGGAGCTTTCTTTGGAGCCATGGTAGCTTATTTAGCACTTGCAAGCACTAAAATGAATGGAATATTATGAAATATTTCATATGAACAAGTGAGGGGACCGTCGCTCATTGGTAAACAATGGCACACTGGCTGGGAAGGGAGGCTGAGGCGGCTCAGAGCCGTGAGTACGGGTCCAGGACGAACGACGATTAGCGAGTCAACCGACCATTTGTGAGCCAATTTTTGGATGAAAATAACGCGACGATTTCCGAAATGGACTACTATCGAGCCCAACTATTATCGAGGGACCACTGTACGAATATACAGTAGGATCCCCGTATCCATGGGGGATATCCATTCAAAGGACCTGCCATGGATACCGAAACTGTGGATAGTAGCAAACCCTATATACCTATTATAAAGTTTAATTGATAAACTTCTCCATGGGGAAGTGGAACAAAATTCTTCCTCCGTAAGCCATGCGTGTTGTAAGAGGTGACTAAAATGCCAGGAGCAAGGGGCTGGTGACCCCTTCTCCTATATACATTATAAAATTTGAAAAGAAAAAACTTTAGTTTTTCTTTTTAGGTCACCCTGCCTTGGTGGGATATGGCTAGTTCGTTATAAAAAAAAAATTGATGGGAAGCACTTCACAGCTTCTCTTAGGCTTTGAAGAACTGCCAGCTTCTCTACTTTCGTGCTTTGGGGTCATTATTAAGCAAGATTAAGAGGTATTTTTGAGCCACAGTAAACCGTGTATAACTGAAACCCCGGATACAAAATCAGTGGATACGGGGGTTCTACTGTAATTGAAAAGCACCATATTAACAAAGCACTATAAAGCAAGAGCTGTATTAATAAGGGATAGATGTACTCTTATAAATGAATCACCAAGAAGCATACAGTAAGGTGCATTTACAGGGATAGGCTCATCTTCCTGGCAAGCAGAAACAAGAATTCAAGTCTTCATGCATAGCAGATACGAAGGCAGTTCAAAAGTTACCCTCTACAGCCTTCGTCTCTCTCTGGCACAAGAAACCCCAGCCAAGCTGCTCCATGATATATAAGTTGCTCATACTTCCCTACTCAGAACAGATGACTGCCCATGAGGGACAAAGGGGGTGAAATTTCTGAGTAGCTGGCTGCATATTAGTGACCAACAGGTATCTACTACTACTGACAGTGGCTCTACCTAATCTAACATGCAGTGCCACCAGCACCTGCTAGTGGGAATTCACTAAAGGACAGGTAAGCAGCAACAGTTTTTTGCCCCTCACAAGTCATTTCACTTACAAGAGAACTTGTGGTTTCATCCTTCGTCTGATAAATCCAAGCAGGTCATTTAGTACAAGGACTGGCAGTGGCTCAATTCTCCATCTAATTCATGAGACAGACACATTATATCACTTGACTATAATATTAGAATGTATACTGTTGTCTAATATGCTCGATTAGTATTTTATTTTCAAGATAACCAAGTAGCATATAGTGACACTTCGACAGCACTGTATTACATTATTAAGAATGAAAATGTGCACATAAATGCCAGTGAATAATTATGTGACAAAGTATCGAATTGTTTTTTGTGCATAGTACTGACAAAATCTGAAATAAATGTACTTTTATTTGTTTTGGTTCTTTATCCTGTTCATTATTGTATTTTTTTTTAACACGTTGGCCAACGTGTTGGGAGAAGGGATTAACTATTTTTATTATCATAATATCCATGGAGGTTAAAAGAGAGAGTGCTGAATCTGTAGGGAAAATAGAAGGCAATCAGATTTGGTACAAAAAAAAAAGGAGCACAGGTCCAATAACTTTAAAAGAATCAAGAGGATTTATGCTGATTAAATAAGAGATTTAACTCATTTAAATAAATTGTTATGCATCACGTTTCATACATAATATTCGCATACTGCATTTCATTAGTGATTTAATTGATGATGTTTATCAATCAACAAATATTTTACCTTAATTCAAGAATATTAAGTAAACTAGCCTCAACTACAGCAATAATCAACAACCATTTATGTATATATCACCTTGTATAAAATTCCTTATGACTGTTTTAGTACTTTAGCATATAATTATATTCCGTTGAATATTACACAAGACTTCTAAACAAATTAGAGTTCTCTGAGATTTTTATTAAGGCACTGCAAGCTATAGGTATAAAATTTTCTAGAAAGTCCTATGAGAAGTTTCAGGAATGAGGAAAATCTGTTTCATAATCCATTACTAACTTGTCCACCCAAAGTGAAACAGACATTAAATCCCAAAGTTCTCTTTAAAGATAGACTGCATGAATAAACAAAGATGGACAGGAGGGTGTGAACTGCGGTTCATAAATTAACAGCCTGATGCTCTACCAATTGTTTATTATGACTTAATCAGAGTTCAAAGACTAAATTTTCCATATTTTTTTAATTAATATATTTACATGCACTGAATGAACATCAAAGGCACTCAATGCCTTGGGGTAAAAATTATTATTATTATAATCAAAAGAAGCGCTAAACCACAATGGCTATATAGCACTGCAGGGCAGGGAAGGAAGTGAGGGTATTGGGTGGCAAAAGGGAGAGGGATGATGAGTAGGGTACAGAGAACAGCGGGGCAGTGGATGGTGCAGGGGTAGAGGGTAGCAAGAGATTGAGGTAGAAAGGGCTGAGGGGAGTGCTAAAGGTATCATCATCAGAGTTTGTGGAGTAAATCAGTTGTTGTCAAAAAGTCAATGAGTCCAGATTACAGGAGGGTCCATCAGCAAGAAGGGAAGGTAAAGAGAGAGCAGCAGAGTGGAGACGACGTTGGAGGTAAATTCTGTGGGCAGTCTAACAGAATGTGGCTAACCAATACTGGAACCTGACAATTCTCACAGAGAGGAACAGGGCTCCTCTCCATGAGATACCCATGAGTAAGATGAGTGTGGCCAATGCGAAGACGGGAGAGAGTAGTCTCCCAACCTCGACACTGACGACAAGAAGACGGCCAGTAACCTATACTCGGTTTAATAGAATGAAGTTTGTTATTGAGCAGATCAGACCAATGTTGTTGTCAATGGGCGTGAAGGTGGTTAGCTATTACAGTACTGCTGACTGCACAGCAGTGTTTGCCTGTTCATTGCCCTGTACGTCAACATGACCAGGGACCCAACAAAAAACAATATCTTTATGCTTCGTAAAGATACGGCGTAACCAAAGTTGGATATGGAGAACTAGGGGGTGAGGTGTATCAAATTTTCGTATAGTCTGTAAAGCACTAAGGGAGTCTGAAACAACCACAAATGATGACACAGGCATAGATGCAATATAGATAAGTGCTGAAAGAATGGCATACAATTCAGCAGTAAAACCATATGTTCTAATCTCGCCAATAAAATCCCACGTACCAATGCCCATGCCGGGGACTACCTAGATGGGAATTTCCCAAATTCCTTCTATCTTGCTCCAACTGAGTCCACGGAAGTCACCGAGATTATAAAGTCAATTAAAAATAACTCAGGGAATCTGTCTCATGTCCCACCATTATTGTACAAGAGAGTGGCCCATGTCCTCTCGCATACTATCTCATTGCTTTTTAACAAGTCACTAGAAGCTAGCACCTTCCCGAAACTACTCAAGACGGCAAGGGTTACACCAATACATAAAGGTGGTGACTCTACAGATTTAAACAACTATAGGCCAATATCAAACTTACCATTGCTATCCAAAATCTTTGAGAAACTCGTGCACAGGAGACTATATTCATTTATAACGTCGCAAAACATACTCAACCCCTACCAATTTGGATTCAGGAAAAATAAAAGCACTAACGATGCAATTATAAAAATGCTAGATCTGCTTTACACAGCATTGGAAAATAAGGAATATCCACTAGGAATTTTTATTGACCTAAGAAAAGCTTTTGACACAGTAGACCACGGCATCCTACTCCACAAACTTGACCATTATGGTATAAGAGGCCATGCGCTTGCATATTTCAAATCTTACCTTACTAATAGGTATCAGTATGTCACCATTAAAGACACAGCATCAACAACACAGCCACTTAATACTGGAGTTCCACAGGGAAGTGTCCTTGGTCCCCTGCTCTTCCTCATATACATCAATGATCTTCCAAACGTATCTCGACACCTGAACCCCATTCTCTTTGCTGACGACACGACTTATGTCATCTCTCACCCTAATCTTGCAACCCTCAACACCATTGTTAATGAGGAGCTGATCAAAATATCGACTTGGATGACAGCCAATAAACTTAAGCTTAACGTTGACAAAACCTACTACATTATGTTTGGTAGCAGAGCAGGAGATGCGCAAATTAATATTAAGATCGACAACACTCTAATTACCAGGCATAATGAGGGCAAATTCCTAGGCCTATTCCTCGACAACCTGAACTTCAGCACCCATATCCAACACATAACCAAAAAAGTATCCAAAACGGTTGGGATCCTCTTCAAGATATGATACTACGTGCTGCAAACTGCCCTTCTCACACTATACCATTCACTTATATATCCATACCTCACCTATGCTATCTGTGCTTGGGGTTCAACTGCAGCAACACACCTAAAGCCAATAATAACCCAACAAAAAGCCACAGTAAGAATAATCACTAAATCCCATCCCTGGCAACACACCCCCTCACTCTTCATAGATCTAAACTTACTCCCTGTTCAGTACATCCACACTTACTACTGTGCAATCTACATCTACAGGACCTTAAATTCCAATATTAACCTTGACCTAAAATGCTTTCTTGATAGTTGTGACAGAACCCACAGGCACAACACCAGACACAAACATCTCTGACATTCCCCGTGTCCGACTAAACCTTTACAAAAATTCAATGTATGTCAAAGGCCCTAAAATCTGGAACACCCTACCTGAAAATTCCAAAACTGCAGACACATTCATCACCTTCAAAACTACCATCAGAAAACATCTTATCTCCCTGATACACCCTGTCAACTAATAATACGAATACCACCTGGTGGTTCACACTTACACTCACTCACCCATTTGACCATAAACAGAAATATCAATCTCAATCTCAAAATAATGAATCTTAACTAGTCAAAAGTTGGCCTGTGATACTCCAATACTGAAACTATGTATAGTGCCAAAACAAAAGCATTCACATTGCTAAACTCACAACTAGTATTTAGTCAGCCATAATACCAACTTATCTCATAATTCTGTAACATTTTAAACCTAAGATTTAATATAAGTCTGCCCGAAATGCCTAGCCATGCTAGGCGTTCTAGTGGTACACTCTGTAATTATTATTTTACTACATGTAAACCACACAATAACCAAATTCTGTAAACTCAGCATTGTAATACTTATAGAGAATATAAATGCTAGCCGAGGATAGTAAATGCCCTCGCACAACACTGTCTGGAAACAATGCTGCGAATCCAACATTGTCAGAAGACTTAGAGCCATCTGTGTACATTGTGATGGCATGAGAATGAGAGCGGAAGTGGTCAAGAAAAAGAGAGCGGGAAGCTACCGTAGGCAGTTGGGCTTTCGAGCAAGGGAGTGAGAAAGAACAGACTCAAACAGCTAGAACTTCCCAGGGGCATAGGGAAAAGTTAGATGCTACATGAACATATAAAGGTGGTAACTGAAGGGAAGATGAGCAAATGTAGGCAAAGAGAAAAGGGACGGAGCAAACGGGCGACAAACAAATAAAGAATGTCTACTAACATCGGTTACTATTCTATACATGGAAGGATTGTGGAGAACATAAGATCAAACATAGTAGGAATGCAATGGGTATCATGGCAGTCGGACAAAGATGGAATATTCGCCTCTGCATAGTCTCTCAACAGGGGAAGAGCGAAAAGCACCAAGGCATAAATGTAATCCCTGGTGATGGATGGGATTAAGGCTAGAGAGAGTAGCAGGAGAGGCCGCTGAATAGATCTGGTCACCATAATCGAGTTTCGATAAAATGAGGGCTGAATGTAGGCGAAGGAGAGTTCGACGATCAGCTCCCCATGAAAGATGAGCAAGGGTTTTAAGAAGGTTAAGCCGGCTGTGACAAGTTGCCTTCAGAAAGGTAATGCAAGGTTTCCAGGATAACCTACGGTCAAAGAGAAGGCCTAGAAACCTGACTGTATCATGTTCAGGGATATGTGAGCCATAGAGGTACAAAGGATGATGGGAGATGATAGAGCGTCTAGTGAAAGTACATGACTTCTTGACAACGACTGATTTACTAAACAAACTCTGATGATGATACCTTACGCACTCCCCTCAGCCCTTTCTAGCTCAGTCTCTTGCTGCCCTTTACCCTTTCACCATCCACTGCTCCGCTGTTATCCGTAACCTATTACTCATCCACCTCCCTTTTGCCACCTGATGATGCCCTCGCTTCCTTCCTGCCCTGCAGCGCTGTATAGCCCTTGTGGCTTAGCGCTTCTTTTTGATTATAATAATAATAGTGAAAGTACATAATTTGGTGAGTTTTAGTACTGGAAAATTTAAACCCATGCGTGGTGGCCCAATTGGAAACACGGTTAACCGCATGCTGGAGAGAAACTGTATTGAGGTGATAGTCAGCGCCTGCACAAGCAATAGCGAAGTCATCAACATAGAGTGATGACCAAATATTGGATGGAAGAAGTGGCCAAATCATTTATAGCAAGGAGAAAAAGTGTTGTGCTCAGAACACATCCCTGTGGGACACCTTCAGCTTGGACAAAGTCCGGGGAGAGCATATTATTAACCCAAACACGGAAATGTCTGTCAGTTAAGAAGTTCTTAAGGAAGGATGGCAGATTGCTTCGGAGGCCTAAGGAGTGGGCTTGCACCAAAATATACCTCCAAGTTGTGTCATGCCTTCTCCAGGTCAAAAAATATGGCAATAACTGAGTGGTTATTTGCAAAGGCATATGTATCCAAGCGTAATAAGGGGTCTATGGTAGGACGGCCCTTACGAAAGCCATATTGACTAGTGGAGAGACTGTTATGTGTCTCTAAATACCACATTAAACGTCAATTTACCAGACATTCCATCATTTTGCAAACTGCACTGGTAAGAGCAATGGGACGATAGCGGGAGATATCATGTCCCGTAGCACCTGGTTTGCGGAAAGGGAGAACAATGGCAGATTTCCACAGCTGTGGAAGAACTCCTTGTGACCAAATAAGATTGAAGAGTTGTAAGAGGACTGCAAGGGCTGACTGATGTAAATGTTGTAACATCCGAATATAAATGTCATCAGGCCCAGCTGCCAATGATCAGCAAGCTGAGTGTCGCCTCCAGTTCCTGAAGTGTAAAAGGCACATTATAAGATTCTTCTTTGAGAGAAGAAAAGTTTCAGGGCGCTAACTCTCTGGCAGACTTTGAGGAAAGAAACGAGGGGCATAGATGGAGCCCCTGAGAAATACGGACCAGATGATTACCAATTTCAATGGCAACGTCAAGAGGGTTTGCTATATCAACACTGGCAACCTGCAGAACAGGAGCCAGGTCAGGAGAGTACTTACCACTCAGTTTCTGTACTTTCTTCCAGACTGCACTCATAGAGGAAGCAGAGGTGATGGTGGAAACATAATCTCGCCAGCAAATGCGTTTAGCATCACGGATGACACGGCGAGTGACCACACGCTTCTGCTAAAATCAAGAAGTCTCTCTCTGTGGTTCTATTGTACCGGTACCTGCCCCACGCAGCACGTTTCAAATGTACTGCCCGAGCACAAGCAGGAGACCACCAAGGCACGCGCTTCTGAGAATGTCTGCCCAAGGTTCGGGGTATAGAATGAGAAGCTGCGGTTAAAACTGAGGTCGAGAAGAGGTGTAAAAGCTCATCAATGGATGACGAAGAAGGAACCTCACTAAAAGCAGTTAGCTGCGAGTAAAGGTCCCAATTTGCTTGATCAAATTGCCAGCATGGGCTACGAAAAGATGGTGAATATGAAAGGGAAGTAATAAGGATTGAAAAATGATCGCTGTCATGTAAGTCCGGGAGAACAGACCAGGTGAAGACTAGTGCAGTGGAGGAAAAGCAGACCGAGAGATCGATGCAAGAGAGAGTATGAGTACGAGGATCAAAATGGGTGGGAGTACCTGTATTTAAAACATGGAGGGAGTGAGAGGCGAGAAAAGCCTCCAACTGAATGCCACGGGAATCACAGTGAGACCCCCCCAGAGGATATGATGGGCATTAAAATCGCCAAGTAACAGAAGTGGAGGCGGTAAGGACGAAATAAGAAAGGCAACATCTGGGATAGATAATGCCCGAGAAGGAGAGAGATATAAAGAACAGATTGGATTGTATACCACTTATGCAAGTGGATATGGGCTGCAGCGTAATGCAGCGAAGTATGAACAAACAGCTGATGGTACGGAACATCAGTGCATAGTAGAAGGGCACTTTCATTAACCCTTTCAGGGTCCAAGGCCCAAATCTGAAGTGGTGCCCCAGTGTCCAAGAATTTTCAAAAAAAAAAAATTTATTTTTTCTTATGAAATGGTAGAGAATCTTTTTGTGAAGGTAATAAAACAAAAAGTACAAAATTTGATGGAAAATTGACGAAATTATGCTCTCGCGAATTTTGATGTGTCAGTGATATTTACAAATCGGCAATTTTGCCGACTTTGACTCCCATTTTAGGCCAATTATATTATTCCAGTCGACCAAATTCTTAGCTATTTGACTAGTATTACTTCTATTCTATCGATTGAGCACAAGAATTCGCCAAGTCAACTGTTTCAACTACAAATTAAAGTGATCGGAAATTGTTAATTTGGCCAATTTAACACAAAGTTCAAAATATTCCAATTTCAAAATAGGGTCCAGAATAAACAATGTAGGTATTCCTGGAACTAAACTAACATTTCCTCTGCTCATTAGTTACGTTTTGAGGCTTTACAAATAAATTTCATTTTGATTTTTTATTCACATAATGAATTTTTATTCACACCAAAAAATAGAAGATTTACTGTTATGCAATACCGTAATAATTGTATAAATATCATCACCATATTTGTGAATGTATATTAGACCCACCAGCTGGCGTGTATTAGACGAGTGAGGTCGTTTGTTTACTCTTGAATATCAGCAAAAATTTAACATTTCTGCTACTTTGAGCTCAGTTTCAAGCCATTTCCAGTGCTAAAACCAATCAAATGAGACCAAGAAATAGCAAATACAACTATAAAAACATACGAAAAAACACTGCAAAGTCGCTGTTTTAATCGAAAAATCATGATTTCAGTTTTTTTTCTCTTATTATACACAGTGTGCTGCAGGATCTGTTTTATGTGGTGCACACATACCACATAGATGTATTCTCTCATATCTAGGCCCAAATGTACCACTCACAGTTTATCAGAGTGAGCTGAGCTCATGACGTAGATCTACGGTTTGGACCCTGAACGTAAAGCCGTAGATCTACGGGACGGACCCTGAAAGGGTTAAAAGTCCCATCAGAAAAAGGATCCGAAGAATACAATAAATTATAGCCAAAGATGGGATAGATAACAGCAGAGTGTAATTTTGGTTCTTGTAAGCAAACACCAAAAAGGGAAAAACTGGGAAAGCAACATCTGAAGCTTACCTCGATTACCCCTGAGGCCGCGGATATTCCACTCTAAATAGGCCATGATTGGCAATGATAAAGATACCAGAAATCCACAGGTAAGGGTACCTATGGACTAGAGGGGTTAGAAAAGTCCATATGTGGCAGCGGCAGAAAACATTCAAGTAGCGAAGGAAGGGAGCGCTGTGAAGAAAGGAGTTGCGCAGATGGAGGTGAGGAAAGAGAAGGAACAGGGGGTGGATTAGTGTTCATTGATGGTTTAGTCTCTCCAATATATTCTGAGATAGCTTCAAGTGTTTCGGAATTCAAAGACATTGTATGGGAGACAATACTGGAGATGGAAGGAGGAGGGCGAGCGAAGATTGGGACAGTAATAGACTGCCCAAAGCAGGGGGAATACAAAAGGGTGGAGGGAACTCGAGAAGAAGTGTGGGAGGGGACAGAAGAGGTAGAAACCTGGGAGGTGGCAGAAGAGGAAGAAACTTGGGAGGGGACAGGGGAGGAAGGCCCAGTACGAGGAGGAGGGTGAACCTCCACACTTGTAATAGAGCCAGTGGGAGGGGGGAAGAACCAGGTAGAGGCTGGAAAGGTAAAATGTGGAGGTGGAAGAAGGGAAGGAGGGGTTAAAGGAGATTTGAGTAATGGGGATGTTTTGGACTTCTGAGAATTAGAAGGGCGATTGGGAGGAGGTGTCGTACGAGGTCTTATCGATACCAGGGCTTGTGAGGAAGAACACAAAGAAGTGAGAACAGACTGAGGTGTTGAAGTAGGGACTTCTGAGCCCAGGACAGCAAAAGAATTAGACAGGAGTGACTATGGGAGGGGTAACCATAGAGGAGGCTGCAGAAGATGGGACCCCAGAAGTGGGGGGACGTTTAGAAACACGAGAATAAGAAATACGGGGCAGTCTCCCTCGGAAGCATAAACGAGAATCTGCCATAGCATAAGGGGGACCTTCCGCCTCTTTGAGGCAACGAATTTCTCGCTCATTTAAGCAGACCTGGCAACGGCGAGAGTAAGAAGAGTGAGCCTCATGACAATTAAGGCAAGAGGGAGGTCAATTACAAGACGTATTAGAATGGTCATCAGCACCACAGACTGGGCATTCGGCTATAGATCTGCAGTATTTCGCTGGGTGACCAAACCGCCAGCAATTTCTACACTGTTGCGGTGTAGGGATCACCTTTCGAACTTGTAAACGATGTCCTGCTACATAAACAGAGGATGGGAGTTCACGGCTGTCGAAAGTTAATCAAGCCACATTGCAAGGGTATCGTCTCCGCCCACAGGCAGGAAGAACATAAGTGTCTACTTTGAGGATTGAGAGATCTTGGAGTTCTAGCTGTTCGAGAATGTCATCGCCACATGTCTGGAAATTCTGTTGGACTATGGTATGTGGCTGAATGACAGTACCACTACAAGAATTGAGGGAATGATGTTTTTCGATAGTGACAGGAATAGTATCGATATGTGAAAGAAGAGAAAGATCATGAGCTTGGGTAGCATTCTGGACAGTGATGATGCCTGTACCGCTCTTGAGAGCGTGAAAGGAAATATCTCTACCAACATGGCATAGGAGCGCCTTGCCAATACTATGGTCGCAAAGATAGGCAACAGAGGAAGTCGGTCATAAAGTAAAGAATTTGGTCCATTGTGCATTCCGAAACTGAGCGTGGAAAGGGAGTGCATGACGTGCATGACGGGAAGGTGGCAAAGAAGTATCATCAGGTAAATGTCTTTGGCGTTTAGGAGTGGGACCGGAGTTGGTCCGACATGGGACGGGCTGGCGATTCGAAAATTGCCGCACTGTAGCGGGAGAGGCTGGAAGCATAGTCAAAGGAAAGCGGAGGTCAGACAAATCGAAGGAGTCAGTCGAAACCCCAGTACCTGAAGCGGGTGATGAAACAGCACCAGTAAGAGGTACAGGGGCATTAGAAGTGTCCGAAGAGTGGTCAAAAAACGAGACAGGGTCAGAACAGGGTGCAGTAACAAGAAGGGGCCCGGGGGTAGCAGGGTCATGAATTGGGTCCTCCATGGTTAGGTTACTTCTTTCTTTTTGTTTTTAAGAAAAAAAAGAAAAGGAAAGTAAAAATAAAAAAGAATAAAAAAAAGGGGGGAGGAATAGTTCCTAGGAGGAATGAAAGGGCCGGAAACCTCCCTCCGCACCCAAGAGGACCTCAGCACCGCAAGCAGCGCAAATGCAGCATCGAACCCATGCCATACCCTACCCTTCATGCCAGTAAACCAGCAATCCGGGATATCAACCTCATATCTGCTGAGCTACCCCGGTGGACAAAAGAGAGGGCGGCCAGATATCTGCCACAAAGCATACCTTCTTTGGCCACCACCCCGGAATTCGAAAGGCGGCCTCCAGAGATACACCCGTCACCCGAAAGACACCTAAAGCTACCCCCCAGGAGACCAGAGAAGGATCGGAACATCCCCAGGCGATCCAGATTCCACAGCAAACTACACCACCGCCAAGAACCTCAACAGAATGGGATGGACCCCGGTGCCCTTCCCCCTACCTAGGAACTAGCATGCCTGTGGGAAGAATCCCAAAGGCTAAAAAGAGGAAGGGAATAAGGGAGAGACGGGGAGAAGGAGGAGGAAAGGAAAAAGGGAGGATGGGATAAGGAAGGGAAGATGGGGGGGTAATTAGGTTTGGTCTGAGGAAGGAGACCAACAGGTCTAATTCCTCAGACCAAGAGCCTCTTCACCACACCAAGGAGCCCCCTTGAAGAGGCTTGGGGTAAAAAAAAAAAAAAAATTATGCAGATAAATAGAAGGTGGTAATAAAACAGATATCTTTGAAATGTGCATTTACTTTGCCAAAATATTCTACTACAAGAGTCCAAGGCAAGGGAGGAGCAAGTGCTATCCTAATTTATATATTAGACTGGTTTTAACACGAACTGATTTACAAAAGTACAGAAGTTAAATCACTCGTCTATGAGAGTCTGCAAGGGAACACATGTGGCTGAAGATGCAGGAGAGTGAAAAATGGAAGCAAATATGAGTAAAACAAAACTGGATACAGAGAAAATGGTTGTTATAACTGCATAATTAGGTCTACCTGCATGGATATGATAAACTGTAAATTCACATAAAATAAACAATGGTAGTTAAATAACAACTAAAGAAAATAACCTAAACAATATTCTTGGAATTATATAAACTTCCAATTTCTCTCTGTATGAATCATTTTATTATTACTGAGAACAGTAGTAGAATGTAAGAACACTGGGAAAATGGCCACAATCATGACCTGGCCAACCCAGGTCCAGGACAACAGAAGCTGAGCAAATTAAGAAATCAATACACAAAGGAGCACAAGTCTGGGTTTACATAGGTAATTATTATTATTATCTCTTTTCTTTTTTTTTTGCCCATAAGGATTGGCTAGCACTGGTGATAAATTTTCCCTTCTCTACCTTGGATGCCTGTCCTCAAAGACAAAGTTAAGACAGCCTGAAAGCATCAGATGTCATTGACTCCACTTCAATGGGAAAATCCCATAAGGAACAACAACTACTCAAACACAGACATCAAGGCTACTTTTTGCAAAGGATTTAGGAAAATTATTCCATTCCTAATTCTTGAAATTTCCTTTTTCTTCTTTTTAGTTGCACGTCTATTTAAGCAAAAATAATTGCAGAAACATATTCCAATTTGTTAGCATTAATTTATTATCCTTACTAAACTAAGAACAGAAAAAATTACATCTCTAAACAGAATAAAATTAAAAGTACTCTAATATTATCCATATTAACAAATTTTGTAACAAACATTTTATTATAATACTTGATGTACATTTCAGTTTTACAAATGCTAACTTGTATTACAAATGTACTTATAAACTAAGCTTATCTCTTTTTTTTTTTCAACACATTGACCATCTCCCACCGAGGCAGGGTGACCCATGTATAACTATATATTTCCAGGAATTCAAGAAAATAAACTCAGTAGAGCACAAAACCTTTAAGAGGGATCATATAGCACCTGAAAAATGTAAGGCATTCAGGCTCTATCTGTGTATGAGAAGTATAGTTTCTTGGATGAAGAGTCGATCACCAACATCAAGGCACCACCCTTGAAGGGCTAGCAATCTATAGAATAGAATTACTTCTCACCATATAAGAAATAAAAATTTTCCTGGAATCCTGAAGCAGGGTAATCAAGAAGTGGGCCTTGGACAGGACTCAAGAATGAAGAATTAAGTCCCACAGCTTGAATAAATGGAGGATATCCAAGCACTGGTGTATAAACTGACAATGACATGGGGTGATACATGACCATTTGATTACTTGTCAATGATGTACTAGATAGCCTGCCATTTTGTAAAACGTGTTGATTTTCTATTGCAGATGTGATAGTCCTTTCATTTGATGCTTTTATCAGATCCATGTTAAGTGATGTACATTCCTTTCTTTCTACCTCTACAGAGCTGGTCCTGCTCACAGGCCCATCATCTATATTAGTATCTGTAGAGTTTAAACCATTACTCTTTATTATTGCTTCTTCCTTAAGTTTATTTTTACTCAAAAAGTCTAGAGTTCTCTCCTTTATCATATATTCATCAGAAGTGTCTACATTAGAATAATTAACCTCATCATTTTTTGGAAAAAAGTCTGCTTTGAAGTCTTCCTGAAATTTTGAGTTTAAAAGCTCTGCTTTCACAAGAGCCTTATGAATCTTTTCACACTTAGTTATATGTTCAGTTAACTCTTTAATCAATGAATCATTTTCATGATGACGCTCCTTTGGTAACTCTTCCTTTCTTAAAAGTGCAAGAAATTTCCTTTCAAATAAAATTATGCATTCCATGACTTCTATATCTGACGTCGGTGAATCTTCCGAGTCCAAAGAGTAGTTTATCGAGAATATTAAATTGTCCTTGTCCTGTGTTGTACTATTCTTGTCCTGTGTTATACTAGTCTTGTCCTGTGTTGTACTATTCTTGTCCTGTGTTATACTAGTCTTGTCCTGTGTTGTACTATTCTTGTTCTGTGTTGTACTATTCTTGTACTGTGTTGTACTATTTTTGTACTTTGTTGTACTATTCTTATCCTGTGTTGTACTATTTTTGTCATGTGTTGTACTATTCTTGTCCTGTGTTGTACTATTCTTGTACTGTGTTGTACTATTTTTGTACTGCATTGTACTATTCTTATTCTGTGTACTATTCTTATCCTGTGTTGTACTATTTTTGTCCTGCGTTGTACTATTTTTGTCCTGTGTTGTACTATTCTTGTCCTGTGTTGTACTGTTCTTGTTCTGTGTTGTACTGTTCTTGTTCTGTGTTGTACTGTTCTTGTTCTGTGTTGTACTGTTCTTGTTCTGTGTTGTACTGTTCTTGTTCTGTGTTGTACTGTTCTTGTTCTGTGTTGTACTATTCTTGTCTTGTGTTGTATTAGTCTTATTCTGTGTTGTACTATTCTTGTTCTGCATTGTACTATTCTTGTTTTGCATTGTACTATTCTTGTTCTGCATTGTACTATTCTTGTTCTGCATTGTACTGTTCTTGTTCTGCATTGTACTATTCTTGTTCTGCATTGTACTATTCTTGTTCTGCATTGTACTATTCTTGTTCTGCATTGTACTATTCTTGTTCTGCATTGTACTATTCTTGTTCTGTATTGTACTATTCTTGTTCTGCAGTGTACCTTTATTGTCCTGCATTGTACTATTCTTGTCCTGCATTGTACTATTCTTGTCCTGCATTGTACTATTCTTGTCCTGCATTGTATTGTTCTGGCTCTGTGTTGTGCTATTCTTGTTCTGTGTTGTACTATTCTTGTTCTGTGTTGTATTATTCTTGTTTTGTACTGTACTATTCTTGTTTTGTGTTGTACTATTCTTGTTCTGTTTTATACTGTTCTTGTCCTGCATTGTACTATTCTTGTTTTGTGTTGTGCTTTTTCTGTTCTGTGTTGTCATACTGTCCTGTGGTGTTCTCATAGTGTCCTGTGGTTTATTCCTCAGGTTCTGTGATATGGTCATCTTTTCCTGGGTTATGGTTGTCTTGTACTGCTGTCTCATGCAATCATCTGGTAAATTTTGCAACAGTGAAGGAATTTTACTTTCACTAAAGCTGTGTCCGATAACTGGAGATGAATGCCAAGAGGTATCAACCTCTTTATTTATACTAAGGGGTGCACACATTTCCAGTTTCCTTCCAGTTCTTCCTTGTTTGGTGTTGTCTGAGTGTAATCCAATATCAAAGGGTTTTATAGGAATACTCAAGGATCTCATTATTCTGGCTTTCACTGGCTGAAAGATCTTTCCATTGTTATTACCTTTATTCTGCATACAATTCTTTGATGGCAACCTACCCAAGACTGTGTGTTCATTATGAGCCATTTTTATTTCCTTTGGTCTTACAGATCTGTCCCATTGAGTGTGTGTTGGTGTGAGCACATGTTTAGCAACTTCAACAGCAGTATGTGTGTTTGGTAATTCACTGTCAAAACAAACTTCTGTCTTTGACTGCTGTTCCTTGCCTGGTGTTTTTGACTCTCGTAAAATTTGATTTCCTGTTCTTTCTACACCTTTACAGTCTCCATAGGTAATAACTGCTGCATCATCCTTGGCTATCTCACTACTGTTTGAAACTTCTAAGTGGTAATAATGTGCTTCAGTCTCTTGCTCATCGATAATTTGATTTTGCAGCACATCTGTCTCTTCTTTGAATGGCTCAGAATCACAAGTACCATTTCTCAGTGTTTTGCTGCTGATTAAAGATTCTTGTGAATTGTGTGTTTGCCTTTGTGGCATACTAGGTATCATACCTTGGATAAGATGATGGTCCTCAAAAACTGAACTTGATCTTCGACTACCTGTATCACTGGCATACTCATCAACCAGCTTCTGAGGAAGAAAAACTGATCAACCAACTATAAAAATAAATTGGTAGATTTATTAAGTACAATAGCCACATATTAAGGAAAATGGTGCATGTTTTATAGGTAATGCTGATGCTGTGCAATCATTACATAATCGTGAGTGAATAAAGAAAGTAGCAATTACAGAAAGAAGATACCTAAGAGGATGTGCAGACTGTTTACACCAAAGCATGTAAGTGAATAATATTTAAATAAGGGTAAGGAGCTGTTTGAATTTAGAAGAGGCATGATATAAAATGCATATGGATATAATGTGGCAGATTTTGCCAATGTATGGAACAGGCAGTAGGTTACTAAAAGCAGAAGTTTTTATGAGTATAGTGAAGCTAATGTTAGTGTATGTAGAAGAGGCGGGGACGATTTCCTATGAAAGTTGGACATAGGGGAGTGAGATGTCGCAATGGTTGTTCAACATGCCTTTCCCTTCAACATGCTGGCCATCTCCCATCGAGGCAGGGTGACCCAAGAAGGAAAGAAAAACACTTTCACCATCATTCACACACAATCAATGTCTTTGCAGAGCTCAGATACAACAGTTTGGATGTCACTCCAAAGCAGTCAATATCCCAAACCCCTCCTTCAACCCGCTAACTGTCCAAACGCAGATCTATGTTTTCACTGCCAACACTGAATATTTTGAGAAAAAAAAAAAAAATCCTATAAATTAAAGAGGGCAATTTTCTGTGTGTAATAAGACCAAAAAAATTTTTTAGCGTCAGTACTTACCGAGATATGTACAGAAGGCTGCGAAGTTGGGGCTGGATGCTCACCTGAAGGCAATACAGGATCCTGCTGCTTGCAGAAGTGTTGCTCCAGGATGTCCACGTTTATAGAAGGGCAACTGATATATCGGATCATTATCTAGTTGTAGCTACAGTCAGAGTAAGAGGTAGATGGGATAAGAGGAAAATGGCAACAACAAGTAAGAGGGAGGTGAAAGTGTATAAACTAAGGGAGGAGGAAGTTCAGGTGAAATATAAGCAACTATTGGCAGAAAGGTGGGCTGGTGCAGGTAGGAGTACTGGGGAGGTGGGTTGAAGAGGGTTGGAATAGTTTTAAAAATGCAGTATTAGAATGTGGGGCAGAAGTTTGTGGTTATAGGAGGGTGGGTGCAGAAGGAAAGAGGAGTGATTGGTGGAATGATGAAGTAAGGGTGTGATAAAAGAGAAAAAGTTAGCTTATGAGAGGTATTTACAAAGCAGAAGTGTTATAAGAGCAGAGTACATGGAGAGTAAAAGAAAGGTGAAGAGAGTGGTGAGAGAGTGCAAAAGGAGAGCGGATGATAGAGTGGGAGAGGTATCAAGAAATTTTAATGAAAATAAGAAAATTTTTAGAGTTAAACAAGTTAAGAATGCCTAGGGAACAAATGGATTTGTCAGTTAAAAACAGAGTAGGGGAGTTAGTAGATGGGGAGTTGGAGGTTATGGGTAGAAGGCGAGGTTGTTTTGAGGAACTTTTAAATGTCAACGAAGAAAGGGAGGCGGTAATTTCATGCACTGGCCAGGGAGGTATACCATCTTTTAGGAGTGAAGAAGAGCAGGATGTGAGTGTGGGGGAGGTGCGTGAGACATTACGTAGAATAAAAGGGGGTAAAGCAGCTGGAACTGATAGGATCGTGACAGAAATGTTAAAAGCAAGGGGGGACATAGTGTTGGAATGGTTGGTACTTTTGTTTAATAAATGTATGAAAGAGAGGAAGGTACCTAGGGCCTGGCAGAGAGTGTGTATAGTTCCTTTATACAAAGGGAAGGGGGACAAAAGAAATTGTAAAAATTATAGAAGAATAAGTTTAACGAGTATACCAGGAAAAGTGTACGGTAGGGTTATTATTGAAAGAATTAGAGGTAAGACAGAATGTAGAACTGCAGATGAGCAAGGAGGTTTTAGAGTGGGTAGGGGATGTGTAGATCAAGTGTTTACATTGAAGCATATATGTGAGCAGTATTTACATAAAGGTAGGGAAGTTTTTATTGCATTTATGGATTTAGAAAAGGCATATGATAGAGTGGATAGGGAAGCAATGTGGAAGATGTTGCAAGTACATATATGGAATAGGTGGTAAGTTACTAAATGCTATAAAGAGTTTTTATGAGGATAGTGAGGCTCAGGTTAGGGTGTGTTGAAGAGAGGGAGACTATTTCCCGGTAAAAGTAGGTCTTAGACAGGGATGTGTAATGTCATCATGGTTGTTTAATATATTTATAGATGGGGTTGTAAAAGAAGTAAATGCTAGGGTGTTTGGGAGAAGGGTGGGATTAAATTATGGGGAATTAAATACAAAATGGGAAGTGACACGGTTACTTCTTGCTGATGATACTGTGCTTATGGGAGATTCTAAAGAAAAATTGCAAAGGTTAGTGGACGAATTTGGGAGTGTGTGTAAAGGTAGCAAGTTGAAAGTGAACATAGAAAAGAGTAAGGTGATGAGAGTATCAAATGATTTAGATAAAGAAAAATTGGATATCAAATTGGGGAGGAGAAGTATGGAAGAAGTGAACGTTTTCAGCTATTTGGGAGTTGATGTGTCAGCAGATGGATTTATGTAGGATGAGGTTAATCATAGAATTGATGAAGGAAAAAAGGTGAGTGGTGCATTGAGGTATATGTGGAGGCAAAAAATGTTATCTATGGAGGCAAAGAAGGGAATGTATGAAAGTATAGTAGTATCAACAGTCTTATATGAGTGTGAAGCTTGGATTGTAAATGCTGTAGCAAGGAGGCAGTGGAGATGTCCTGTCTAAGGGCAATGTGTGGTGTAAATATTATGTGGAACATTCGGAGTGTGGAAATTAGGAGAAGGTGTGGAGTTAATAAAAGTATTAGTCAGAGGGCTGAAGAGGGTTTGTTGAGGGTTTGGTCATTTAGGGGAGAATGGGTCAAAGTAGAATGACATGGAGAGCGTATAAATCTGTAGGGGAAAGAAGGCGGGGTAGGGGTCATCCTCGAAAAGGTTGGAGGAAGGGGGTAAATGAGGTGTTGTGGGCGAGGGGTTTGGACTTCCAGCAAGCGTGCGTGAGCGTGTTAGATAGGAGTGAATGGAGACAAATGGTATTTGGGACCTGACGAGCTGTTGGAGTGTAAGCAGGGTAATATTTAGTTAAGGGATTCAGGGAAACCAGTTATTTTATATAACCAGACTTGAATCCTGGAAATGGGAAGTACAATGCCTGCACTCTTAAAGGAGGGGTTTGAGATATTGGCAGTTTGGAGGGATATATTGTGTATTTTTATACGTACGTATATACTTCTAGATTGTTGTATTCTGGGCACCTCTGGGAATAAATTCGGTCAGTACTGGCACCTGAACATACTTATGGAGTGAAAAAATATCGTTAACCGGGGGTCCACTGTATTCTGGGCACCTCTGCAAAAACAGTGATTATGTGTGAGTGAGGTGAAAGTGTTGAATGATGATGAAAGTATTTTCTTTTTGGGGATTTTCTTTCTTTTTGGGTCACCCTACTTCAGTGGGAGATGGCCTACTTGTTAAAAAAAAAAAAAAAAACTTTTATGTTCTGATACTTACAATTTGTAGTAGTTCTTGTAATTTCATAGCCAATGTTTGTTCTGACACTAGTATTAAGTACTAAAATAGTACTCAAATAGCCACAAACACACTGACAGGTGAACATATTCACCTGCCTTGGTCACATACTATTGAAACACAGTGTAAGATGAGTGTCACTCCACTACTGACAGTGCAGCAGTGGAGTGACATTTCATGTCTGTGCACTGCCTGGCTTTATTTGTTTTCACTGTTACACATAAACATGTCTATCTGTCTGTCTGTGTTTGTCTGTCGGTCTAGCTCTGTCTCTGCTTATCTGTCTGCGTCTTCCTGTCTCTCTGTCTGCTTGTCTCTCTTTCTGTCTCAAAGAGAGAGCCATTCATGAACCAACGGGTATTACACATGATGCAGAGCCATCACGTCTGATTCCTGAACAAGTGAAAATGCATATTACTTACCAGTCATGCTTATTATGCCATAGATATACAAACACAGTATAGTACTTTCTCTGGATTTTTTTTTTTTGGTTATCCTAGGTAATTTACAGTATGTATAATAACTGTATTTATGTGTACTTGTGAGACAGAGATAGACAGACTTAGAGACAGAGATAGACAGAGACAGAGAGAGACAGAGCTAGACAGAGACAGAGACAGATACAGATGGAGACAGAAACAGCCAAAGTCAATCAGCCACCCACCTCCCTCCCCACCCAGCTGCCGGCCTGCCGAACACGTATTACACATGTTCCAGAATGGTTTCTCTTTACTTAGGGCATAGGTTATAGGACATTCTGGTAGGATGACACTACCATTGGTATCAAAATTGAAAGGATGTGGCACAAATGTTGAACGTGGGTTATTATCGAGGTTTCTGATACAGTGGATGCTTGGTTATTGTAATTAATCCGTTTCAGAGAGTGTGACTAAAGCCAAATTTGATGATTTCTGAATTCATTTTCCCCATAAGAAATAATGTAAATCCAATTAATCTATTCCAGACACCCAAAAGTATTAAAAATAATAATTTTCTTACATGAAACATACATTTACCTACACAGAAAACAATGAGACATGAAGAATAAAACAGTAATAACATGACTTTACATTTATTGAAGACTCTTCTTAGTGTATCGAAGATGGGAGGAGGGGAGAAGATGGAGAAATTACTGTTTGGAAGGGGAATCCCCTTCCATAAAGACTTCAGGTACGAAGTCCTTTTCCGGGGTTACTTCCCTTCTTTGTTTTTTAATGCCACTAAGACCAGCTTGAGTTACTGGGCCCTTGTCGCTCAAAAAAGTGTTCCAGAGAGGTCTGTTTCTGGCATATGTTAGGAATTGTGGCGGCGGTAGGGGAATGTGTTGGGAGACAGAACAAGATAGTCCTTCAATATGACACTAATATCAACTCTTTGGCTTATTTATTTAGCACAATTCATCTAATATGACATAATGAACAATATTAATAACACAGAAACAAGATACATACTCTAGAATGAATAAAATATGTCATTACATATGTGACAAGTGTTGTTGTGTTGTTTGTTGTTGGGTGTATAAGGGTCACTGAAGGATAAGCCTTACACAGCGGTGGTGATGGCACTGGTGTAGCCCTATATATACCTCCTCCAACAACACTGGTGGAGTCAGTTTCATGCTGTCCTTTTTCTATCGATTAATCGCTTAACTTACTTGCTACACTGTTAATGCTACACTTTATCGCTGGCTGGCGCTACCTTTATCAACTCCTGCTGCTTTAGTATCATAGATATTGCAGAATCACTGAAGAAGGCACATTCTCCCCTCTCTCTCAATCCTTTACCAAAGGGCTGGCTGGCACTAGGAACTTTCTTTGGGCCCATGGTGGCTTATTTAGCAACTGCAAGAACTAAAAAGAATGGAATAATAAAAAATGTATCATAAGAACGCGTGGGATCGTGCTCACCAGCTGATAAACAATGGCACACTGAGTGTCAGGCCGCTGCTGCCGTGCGGATGCGTTCAGGACGAATGACTATTACCGAACTCAACGACGATCGCAGAGCCAATATTTTGACAAAAAAAAGCTACGATTTCCGAATATTACGAAATCTGACAACTACCATATCCGGGGATCCACTGTATTTCCTTAACCACTTGTGGCCACATCCATCTCACACCCACTAAACTCAGGGTCAACATCACTTTTCTCTTAACCCCTTCAGGGTCCAAGGCCAAAATCTGAAGTGGTGCTCCAGTGTCCAAGAAATTTTGAAAAAAAAAAAATGATTTTTTCTTACAGAATTAAAGGGTATATTTTTGTGAAGGTAATAAGACAAAAAAAAAGTTTTTTCTGATCAGTACTTGCCGAGATACAGCGGTGGGAAGTTGACCCAAAATGACCGGGTGGCGGCAACATCAGTGACTTCCGCAAAATCCCATTTTTTTATTTTATGTTTTTTATACTTTTTTCTTTTCTTTTCTATTTTTTTCTTTTTCTAATAACATTTGTGGCCTGTGAGACCAGTATAATGTATATTGTATAAGTGTACACTCATTGTATTCAACACAATAACTGCACTAATTTGTTTATCATTATATTGCTTACAAAACTTGTTTATAAATTTATTGTAAACAAAATGATGAAAATATTAGTGCGGTTATTGTGTTGAATACAACGGTACCATATAGTACCATATGGTACAATGGTGCCATAGGGTGCAATGGTACCATATGGTACAATGGCACCATATGATACAATGGTACCATATGGTACAATGGCACATGATACAATGGTACCATATGGTACAATGGTGCCATAGGGTGCAATGGTACCATAGGGTGCAATGGCATATGATACAATGGTACCATATGGTACAATATGGCACATGATACAATGGTACCATATGATACAATGGTACCATATGGTAGAATGGCACCATTTGGTGCAATGGTACCATATGATACAATGGTACCATATGGTGCAATGGTACCTTATGGTACCACATGGTGTAATGGTACCATATGGTGCCATAGTACCATATGGTACATTGTACCATACAGTACAATGATACCATATGGTTCATTATACCATATGGTACTGTTGTATTCAACACAAACACACTAATATTTTCATTATTATTTTGTTTACAATAGTTGTTTACAACAAAAATATGCAAAAATGTTGTATATTAGTAATGTTCTATTATATATTTACAAGTGTACAGGAACTTTAAGTGTTCCTTGAGGTGGATGAGAAAGCACTTTGTCTCGGAAACTGCGGAGTCAGTAGCTAGCAGCTTGCATCGCCACTCACTCAGTCTTGGCTGGTGTCTCATGCCACCAACACCTATTGACCATATGGTACACGGTATATGTTACAGGGTACCATATGGTACATTGTACTATATGGTAAAGGGTACCATGCAGTACAGGACACCATATGGTACAGATACAGGGATAACTATGGAAATAAGTCACCCTGACTTTTTTGCGTTATCCTAGGATTTTATACATATGCTGCTATGTATGATAATCTATGTAATTGTATTTCTGTACACCTGAATAAACTTACTCAAGTGCATGTGGCATAGTAATTTTATTTAGTTATACACAAATAAAGTTACATAGAATATCATACTTAGCAGCATATGTTTGGAGAACCTAGGATAACCCAAAAAAGTCAGACAGATTTATTTCCATTAGGGTCCCTGTACCCTGTACCATATGGTACAATGTACTATATGGTACAATGTACTATATGGTACATTGTACCATATGGTACCATTGTACCATATGATACCATTGTATGACATGGCACCATTGTACCATATGGTACCATTGTACCATATGGCACAATGGTACCATATGGTTCAAAACCATAGAATTCATCTTCAGCTCCACTTCCATCAGTCTTAGAACTGTAAGTTGTGAAGAGGAGAGTCAGAATTCGCCCGGAGAGTGAGTGGGGAGTGAGAGCTTCCTTGCCGCCAGGCACTATGAACAAAGCTACTTTGCCTGCGTTCCCACAATGCCATGCGGGCATCCAGATTTTTTCTATGGTGTGCACACTGACCACCCAGACCCATTCTCTTAGATGTAGGCCTACCAGCCTTCTCGTGCTAAATTTGACGGCACTAGAATTTTGGCGTAGATCTACGGTTTGGACCCTGAACGTAAATCCGTAGATCTACAGGACGGACCCTCAAAGGGTTAAAAAGGGAAAGTTAATACGACATAGCATCAGTGAATCCTTGGTATTTGCCCTGCTGTTTGCTCTAGCTGGCGTTCAACTGAACTGGTGCTCCCACAAGGTACTAAGTGGTTCCAGATTAACCCCTTGACTGCCGCAACCCAAAATCCTGAGGTGTCTCCTGGTGTCACAAAATTTCCGAAAAAAAAAAATCCTATGAAACGACAGAGAATCTTTTCCCGATTGTAATGACACCAAAAGAACAAAATTTGATGGAAAACTGACGGAATTACGCTCTTGCAAAGTTAGCGACCTTGGCGATTTTTACGAATCGGCGATTTCACCCATTTTGAGCCATATTTTCGGATAATTCCATTGTTCCAGTCGACCAAACTCATAGCTATTTCTTTAGAACCCCAGTTTTTCTATCGATTAAGTACAAGAAACTGCCCATTACCAATTTCAACTACCCAATATCGTGGTCAGAAATATGCAATTTGGCCAATTTCACGAAAATTAAAAAATATGACAATTTCAAAATAGGGTCAAGGTCAAGAATGAACAATGCAGACATTCCTGACTCTAAAATAACATTATCTATGTTCATCAGTCACGTCTCTAGACCCCTCTGATATTACTCTTGCTTTCTATTTTGAATTTTTATTCAAACAAAAAATAGAAGATTTACTGTTATGCAGACTACTGCAATATTGTAATAATTGTATAAATAATGTCAACCCATTCATGACTGCGTATTAGAATGGCTACTTGGACATTTATTGGAAAATGACATCATTTGTTTAATTTTGAACAACGGCAAATATCAAACATTTCCCCTACTTTGAGCTCCATTTCAAGGTTCTTTTCATAGTAAAACCAATCAAAATCAACACTATTTCTATATTTTCCATTCTATCAAATGAGACCAAGAAAACGAGAATACAACAATAAATACTATACGAAAATAGATCACAAAGTCAGCATTTTAATTAAAAAGAAACGGTCAATTTTTTTTTTCATCATGCACTGCGTGCTGCAGGATTTTTTTTATGTGGTGCACACTGACCACACAGACCCATTCTCTCACATGTGGGCCTACCAGCTTTCTCCTGCTTGATTTGAAGCCGCTAGAATTTACGAGTATACATACATAAAAAACGGTGGCTCGTAAGACGTATACATACGACCGAAACAGTCAAAGGGTTAATACTGTGCACACCGAGTGTTAAGACCCATTCTATAACGACCAGGCATCTCAGGCCAATCGTGTCAAATTTGGAGGCAGGAAAAATAAAACATTGATCTACGTTTGGAGCGTTAGCAGTAAGAATGTAGATCTACATTTGGACAGTTAACCCTTTCAGGGTCCGTCCCGTAGATCTACAGCTTTACATTCAGGGTCCAAACCGTAGATCTACGTCATGAGCTCAACTCACTTTGATAAACTGTGAGTGGTACATTTGGGCCTAGATATGAGAGAATACATCTATGAGGTATGTGTGCACCACATAAAACAGATCCTGCAGCACACTGTGTATAATGAGAGAAAAAAAACTGAAATCATGATTTTTCGATTAAAACAGCGACTTTGCAGTGTTTTTTCGTATGTTTTTTATAGTTGTATTTGCGATTTCTTGGTCTCATTTGATAGAATGGAAGACATATTACAGAAATAGAGATGATTTTGATTGGTTTTAGCACTGGAAATGGCTTGAAACTGAGCTCAAAGTAGCAGAAATGTTAAATTTTTGCCGATATTCAAGAGTAAATAAACGACCTCACACGTCTAATACACGTCAGCTGGTGGGTCTAATATGCATTCACAAATATGGTGATGATATTTATACAATTATTACAGTATTGCATAACAGTAAATCTTCTATTTTTTGGTGTGAATAAAAATTCATTATGTGAATTAAAAATCAAAATGGAATTTATTTGTAAAGCCTCAAAACGTAACTAATGAACAGAGGAAATGTTAGTTTAGTTCCAGAAATACCTACATTGTTTATTCTGGACCTTATTTTGAAATTGGAATATTTTGAACTTTGTGTTAAATTGGCCAAATTAACAATTTCCGATCACTTTAATTTGAAGTTGAAACAGTTGACTTGGCGATTTCTTGAGCTCAATCGATAGAATAGAAGTAATACTAGTGAAATAGCTAAGAATTTGGATGACTGGAATAATGTAATTGGCCTAAAATGGGAGTCGAAGTCGGCAAAATCGCCAATTCATAAATATCGCTGACACATCAAAATTCGCGAGAGCATAATTTCGTCAATTTTCCATCAAATTTCGTACTTTTTGTTTTATTACCTTCACAAAAAGATTCTCTACCATTTCATAAGAAAAAATAACAAATTTTTTTTTTTTAAATTCTTGGACACTGGGGCACCACTTCAGATTTGGGCCTTGGACCCTGAAGGGGTTAAGGGGTTAAAGTGCAGGCACTGTACTTCTCACCTCCAGGACTCAAGTCTGGCTAATTGGTTTCCCTGAATTGATTCACAAAATATTACCCTGCTCGTATTCCAACAGCTCTTCAGATCTCAAAAACCATTTATCTCCATTCTCTCCTATCTATCATGCTCATACATGCCTGCTGCATGTCCAAGCCCCTTGCACACAAAACCTCTTTTACCCCCTCCCTCTATCCTTTCCTAGGATGACCCCCTACCTCTCCCCCCCCCTCCACTACAGATTTATACACCATCCAAGTCATCCTATTTTGCTCCATCCTCTCTAAATGCCTACACCACCTCAACAACACCTCTGAATAATATTTTAGTAACTTCACACCTCCTCCTAATTTCCACACTAAGAATTTTCTACATAATATTTACACTACACATTGTCCTTAACCCTTTCAGGATCCAGAGGCCAAATCTCAAACGGTGTGCCAGGTCCAAGAATTTTAGGAAAAAAAAAAAAAAAAAAAAAAAAAAAAATTATATAATTAAAGATAATAATTTTCTGTAGGTAATAAAACAATTTTTTTTTTTTCGATCAGTAGGTACCGAGATATAGAGGCGTGAAGTTGACCCCCAATCACCTGGTGGCAGCAACATCTGCGACTTCCGTATAGTCGCATTATTGTATTTTACGTTTTCGTTACTTTTTCTTTTCTTTTCTAATATTTTTTTCCAGTAACTTTTGTGGCCTGTGAGACCAATATAATGTATAATTGTACACTCATTGTATTCAACACAATAACTTAACTAATTTGTTTATCATTATATTGCTTACAAAGCTTGTTTACAAGTTTATTGTAAACAAAATCATGACGAAAATATTAGTGCAGTTGTGTTGAATACAACGGTACCATAAGGTGCAATGGTACCATCTGGTGCAATGGTACCATCTGGTGCAATGGTACCATATGGTACAATGATACTATATGGTACAATGGTACCATATGGTACAATGATACCATATAGTGCAATGGTACCATATGGTACATTGTACCATATGGTGCAGGGTACCATATGGTGCAGGGTACCATATGGTGCAGGGTACCATATGGTACAGGGTACCATATTATACAGGGTATCATATGGTACAGGGCACCATATGGTACAGATACAGGGATCCCTATGGAAATAAGTCACCCTGACTTTTTGGGGTTATCCTAGGATTTTATACATATGCTGCTATGTATGATAATCTATGTAACTATTTGTGTACACCTGAATAAACTTACTCAAGCACATGTGGCATCATAAATAAGTTTATTTAGGTATTCACAAATAAAGTTACATAGATTATCATACATACCAGCACATATTTGGAGAACCTAGGATAACCCAAAAAAGTCAGACAGATTTATTTCCATTAAGGTCCCTGTAGCCTGTACCATATGGTACAATGTACCATATGGTACAATGTACCATATGGTATAATGTACCATATGGAGGTCCTGGAGGGATTGGTACCAAACCTGCACATGAAAATCACTCCATATGAAAGCAAAAGACTTGGTAGGAGGTGCAACCATTTCCCCGATGAAAAGCAGGGGCACCACGAGTACACTGAGAGACAACATAATAAGTGTCCGGGGGCCCAAGACTGTTCAATTGCCTCCCAGCATACATAAGGGGGATTACCAATAGACCCCTGGCTGTCTTCAAGAAGGCACTGGACAGGCACCTAAAGTCAGTACCTGACCAACCAGGCTGTGGTTCATATGTCAGCTTGCATGCGGCCAGCAGTAACAGCCTGGTTGATCAGACCCTGATCCACCATGAGGCCTGGTCTTAGACCTGGCCGCGGGGGCACTTACCCCTGAAACCCTGTCCAGGTAAACTCCAGGTAACCATTGTACCATGTGGTACAATGTACAATATGGTTCAGAACCACAGAATTCCTCTTGAGATCCACTTCCATCAGTTTTAGAACTATAAGTTGGGAAGAGGAGAGTCAGAATTCGCCTGGAGAGTGAGAGCTTCCTTGCCGCCAGGCATAGTGAACTAAGCTACTTTGGCGGCATTCCCACAATGCCATGTGGGCGTCCAGATTTTTTCTACAGAGTGCACACTGACCGCGCCATTCTCTTAGATGTAGGCCTACCAGCCTTCTCAAGCTAAATTTGAGGCCGCTAGAATTTTGGCATAGTTCTACGGTTTGGACCCATAATTCAAAGCTGTAGAACTACGGCATGGACCCTGAAAGGGTTAAACAAGACATCTCCACTGCCTCCAGCCACCTCCTTGCTTCAGCATTTACAACCCACACTTCACACCCATATAAGAGTGTTGATACCACTCTACGTACTCTTGTAAATTCCCTTCTTTGCCTCCATGGATAATATAATTGAATACACAGATACTTCAATGCACCACTCATCTTTTTTTCTTCATCAATTCTATGGTTAACCTCATCCTTCTCCTAAATATCTGAACACATTCACTTCTTCCATACCCCTCCTTCCAATGTGATACCAATTTTTTTTTTAACTCATTTGATACATTCATCACCTTACTCTTATCTATGTTCCCTTTCAACTTTCTTCCTTTACACACCTTCCCAAACTTGTCCACTAACCTTTGCAATGTCTTTAGAATCAACAAAAAGCAGTTTTTTTTTTTTTAATATTTTCATCATTCAACACTTTCACCTCACTCACACGTAATCACTGTTTTTGCAGAGGTGCTCAGAACACAACAGTTTAGAAGCATATATGTATAAAGATACACAACATATCCCTTCGAACTGCTAATATCCCGAAACCCCTCCTTTAGAGTGCAGGCACTGTACTTCCCATTTCCAGGACTCAAGTCTGGTTATATAAAAATAACTGGTTTCCCTGAATACCTTCACTAAATATTACCCTGCTCACATTCCAACAGACCATCAGGTCCCAAATACCATTCGTCTCCATTCACTCCTACTGAACACGGTCATGCATGCCTGCTGGAAGTCCAACCCCCTTGCCCACAAAACCTCCCTTACCCCTTCCTTCTAACCTTTTCGAGGACGACCCCTACCCCACCTTCCTTCCCCGACAGATTTAAATGCTCTCCATGTCATTCTACTTTGATCCATTCTCTCTAAATGACCAAACCACCTCAACAACCCCTCTTCAGCCCTCTGACTAATACTTTCATTAACTCCACACCTTCTCCTAATTTCTACACTCCGAATTTTCGACGCTTCAACTCCCAAGTATCTGAAAACATTCACTTCTTCCATACTCCACCTCCCCAATTTAATATCTAATTTTTCTTTATCTAAATTATTTGATACCCTCATCACCTTACTCTTTTCTATGTTCACTTTCAACTTTCTACCTTTACACACACTCCCAAACTCATCCACTAACCTTTGCAATTTTTCTTTAGAATCTCCCATAAGTACAGTATAATCAGCAAAAAGCAACTGTGTCAATTCCCATTTTGTATTCGATTCCCCATAATTTAATCCCACCCCTCTCCCGAACACCCTAGCATTTACTTTTACAACCCCATCTATAAATATATTAAACAACCATGGTGATATTACACATCCCTGTCTAAGACCTACTTTTTCCTGGTATACTCAGTAAACTTATTCCTCTATAATTTTTACAATCTCTTTTGTCCCCCTTCCCTTTATATAAAGGGACTATACATGCTCTCCGCCAATCCCTAGGTACCTTCCCCTCTTTCATACATTTATTAAACAAAAATATCAACCACTCCAACACTAAATTCCCCCCTGCTTTTAACATTTCTGTCATGATCCCGTCAGTTCCAGCTGCTTTACCCCCTTTCATTCTACGTAATACCTCACGCACCTCCCCCACACTCGCATCCTGTTCTTCTTCACTCCTAAAAGATGGTATACCTCCCTGGCCAGTGCATAAAATTACTGCTTCCCTTTCTTCATTGATATTTAAAAGTTCCTCAAAATATTCTTGCCATTTACCCAAAACCTCCATCTCCCCATCTACTAACTCCCCTACTCTGTTTTTAACTGACAAATCCATTCGTTCTCCAGGCTTTCTTAACTTGTTTAACTCACTCCAAATTTTTTTCTTATTTTCATTAAAATTTCTTGACAGTGCCTCTCCCACCTGCTCTCCTTTTGCACAGTATCATCAGTAAAAAGTAACTGTGTCATTTCCCATTTTGTATTTGATTCCCCATAATTTAATCCCATCCTCCTTCCCTATAAATATGTTAAACAACCATGGTGATATAAACAGATTATACAAAGAACTCGACAACACACTTCAAAATTTAACCAAACAGTTTATTTAAAAAAAAAAAATGAAATGAAAAAATGGCTTAACAGGTTGCAGTGGAAATGAAGTCAATACCCTAGCTAGAAGTTTTTTTGGTTTAATATCTTCATTATGCACCCCATATCCATCCTGTGGGCAGTAGTTAAAAGATTTCAGAAGCACATAGCTGGATCAATTCACAACCCACACTTTGGAGAAGAAACTTTAGACAATGTTTTAGTTTGTCTTGGATCATTATAATTTTTAAGACAGAAGGAAACACCTTCACCATCATTCATTCCATTGCCATCTTTCCAGAAGCATGCCACCATCACAGTTCAAATGACTTCACACTGCAACAGCCTTAAATCCGTGACATGACAATGGTCCAGGATGGATTGAAAAGTTGTCTAAACTGCTGGAAATTGTATGAAATAAAATGCTCCAACACAGACACTTAAATCCAAACCCCTCGCCCACAACACCTCCTTTACCCCCTCCCTCCAACCTTTTCGAGGACGACCCCTACCCCGCCATCCTTCCCCTACAGATTTATATGCTCTCCATGTCATTCTACTATGATCCATTCTCTCTAAATGACCAAACCACCTCAACAAACCCTCTTCAGCCCTCTGACTAATACTTTTATTAACTCCACACCTTTTCCTAACTTCCACACTCCGAATTTTCTGCATAATATTTACACCACACATTGCCCTTAGACAGGACATCTCCACTGGCTCCAACCCCTCCTCGCTGCAGCATTTACAACCCAAGCTTCACACCCATATAAGTGTTGGTACTATTATAGTTTCATACATTCCCTTCTTTGCCTCCATAGATAACATTTTTTGCCTCCACATATACCTCAATGCACCACTCACCTTTTTTCCTTCATCAATTCTATGATTAACCTCATCCTTCATAAATCCATCCACTGACACGTCAACTCCCAAATATCTGAAAACATTCACTTCTTCCATGTTCCTCCTCACCAATTTGATATCCAATTTTTCTTTATCTAAATCATTTGATATTCTCATCACCTTACTCTTTTCTATGTTCACTTTCAACTTTCTACCTTTACACACACTCCCAAATTCATCCACTAACCTTTGCAATTTTTTTTTAGAATCTCCCATAAGCACAGTATCATCAGCAAAAACTGTGTCACTTCCCATTTTCTATTTAATTCCCCAAAATTTAACCCCACCCCTCTCCCAAACACCCTAGCATTTACTTCTTTTACAACCCCATCTATAAATATATTAAACAACCATGGTGACATTACACATCCCTGTCTAAGACCTACTTTTACCGGGAAATAGTCTCCCTCTCTTCTACACACCCTAACCTAAGCCTCACTATCCGCATAAAAACTCTTTACAGCATTTAGTAACTTACCACCTATTCCATATACTTGCAACATCTGCCACATTGCTTCCCTGTCCACTCTATCATATGCCTTTTTTAAATCAATAAATACATGTACAATAAAAATTTCCTATCTTTATCTAAATACTGCTCACATATATGCTTCAATGTAAACACTTGATCAACACATCCCCTACCCACTCCAAAACCTCCTTGATCATCTGCAATTCTACATTCTGTCTTACCTCTAATTCTTTCAATAATAACCCTACCATATACTTTTCCTGGTATACTCGTTAAACTTATTCCTCTATAATTTTTACAATCTCTTTTGTCCCCCTTCCCTTTATATAAAGGGACTATACATGCCCTATGGCAATCCCTAGGTACCTTCCCCTCTTTCATACATTTATTAAACAATAATACCAACCATTCCAACACTATATCCCACCCTGCTTTTAACATTTCTGTCATGATCCCGTCAGTTCCAGCTGCTTTACCCACTTTCATTCTACGTAATGCCTGATGCACCTCCCCCACACTCACATCCTGCTCTTCTTCACTCCTAAAAGATGGTATACCTCCCTGGCCAGTGCATGAAATTACCGCCTCCCTTTCTTCGTCGACATTTAAAAGTTCCTCAAAATATTCTCGCCCTCTACCCAAAACCCCCATCTCCCCATCTACTAACTCCCCTTCTCTGTTTTTAACTGACAAATCCATTTGTTCCCTAGGCTTTCTTAACTTGTTTAACTCACTCCAAAATTTTTTCTTATTTTCATTAAAATTTCTTCAGTACCTCTCCCACTCTATCATCCACTCTCCTTTTGCACTCTCTCACCATTCTCTTCACCTTTCTTTTACTCTCCATATACTCTGCTCTTCTTATAACACTTCTACTTTGTAAATACCTCTAATAAGCTACCTTTTTCTCTTTTATGACACCCTTTATTTCATCATTCCACCAATCACTCCTCTTTCCTCCTGCACCCACCCTCCTATAACCACAAACTTCTGTCCCACATTCTAATACTGCATTTTTAAAACTATTCCAACCCTCTTCAACCCCCCCCCCCCCACTACTCATACCTGCACCAGCCCACCTTTCTGCCAATAGTTGCTTATATTTCACCCGAACTTCCTCCTCCCTTAGTTTATACACTTTCACCTCCTTCGTACTTGTTGTTGCCATTTTCCTCTTATCCCATTTACCTCTTACTCTAACTGTAGCTACAACTAGATAATGATCCGATATATCAGTTGCCCCTCTATAAATGTGTACATCCTGGAGCCTACCCATCAACCTTTTATCCACCAATACATAATCTAACAAACTACTTTCATTACGTGCTACACCATACCTTGTACATTATGAAAATTAAATATACTGTATAAAAATATCATACCTTCAGAGCTGTTTCTAATTCATTATTACTTCTGGGAAATAACTTCAGAGTATTGCGTAAGATTTTCAAGGGGTAAATAATTAAATTTGACAGCATCTTTCCATTTCCACCATAAATAGCTTTGCAACCAGACCTGGAACAATTTCATAATCATCAGTCAATAAAAATTTAACAACAAAGCAGCCTTTCACAATAACTTTTCTACTAGAGAAGAGAAAATAATATGCATAACATGAATACAGTAAGCTTTCTTCTGTATAGTGCATTTTTTTTTGCAAATACAACTGAAAATTTGCATTCAGCTTGCACTGAGTATGTGCACTACTTCAATTTGGATAATTTTTTTTCTTGGAAAAAAAAAAACACCATATAGATTGGCTTTATAAGAGAGTTTATAGCTAAAACTATATTGAAGAATCAATAACCTCATTAGTGGAACTATTAAAACTACAGTGGCAACGCAGTTTTCGTCCTTAATCCATTCCAGAAGGTCGGTCGAAATCCAAAATGGACAAAAACCGAAGTAGTATTTCCCATAAGAAATAATGTAAATCCAATTAATCCGTTCCAGACACCCAAAAGTATTAACAAAAAACACATTTTATAGAGAATAACAATAATTTTACATACAGAAAACAATGAGAAATAAATATAAAGTACTAATTTTAATGGATAAATGAACATTTACATCACTGTTACATACCTTTATTGAAGACTCTTGTTGGCATATGGAAGAAGGCGAGGAGAGGAGAGAGAGGAGAGGTTAGTGTTTGGAAGGGGAATCCCCCTCCATAAGGATTTCAGGTATCAAAGGCCTATCTGGGGTTACTTCCCTTCTTTGTCTTTTACTGGCACTAGGACCAGCTTGAGAGTCACCACAAAACAGAGGCCTGTTTCTGGCATCTCTTTAAGATTTGCCTAAAATGGGCAAGAGAATGTCACTGAACATGTTGCAGACACGGCTTGCAACAGTTTTGTTAGGGTGATAATTCTCCGCAAAACTTTGCAAATCACTCTACTTTGCACACATGTCCTTAATCACTGAAGAAGGTACATTCTCCTCTCTCTTCCTCCTCCTCTGAAGCAATCTCCTCAGCTGTGATCTGTTGCTGTTCCAGCTTCCTTGATTTTTACTTTCTTCACCAGGATGGAACTGACTGTTGATTTGGACTTCCCATATATCCTGGCGAGCTTGGCCACACATACACCACTATCATATTTTGATAAAAGCTCTGTCTTGAATCCTATTGTGTTTCTCACCTTCTTTATAAAGGGTTAGCACTCAGATCTTTCTTTGGCCCCATGGTGGCTTATTTTGCAGTAGCACTCAATAAACAAGCACCAAAAACAATGGATGAAGCCGCGGAGTACTGTTCACTTGACAAGCGACAGAGGCAGACTGTGTCAGGCAGCGGCGTCCAGGGCATGTGAATGCATCTGATACAAACAATTTCTGAGTCGATGTACGAAACCCAGAGTAAAAATTCACCGAAAAAAAGTGGTCGAAATCAGAATTAAACAATATTTGAAATGGACAAAAACCAGAGTTTTACTATATACTGAAGTATCAATAACCTCATTCATGGAACTATTAAATCTATACTGAAGCATCAATAACCTCATTAGTGGAACTATTAAAACTATAATGAAGCATCAATAACCTCATTAGTGGAACTATTAAAACTATAATGAAGCATCAATAACCTCATCAGTATGGGACTACTACAACAAGTCTTCAGCATTCAAATTTGTAATGTAACTCTCATGAATAATGAAGGTAAGGAGGGTTATGCACTCACTCTATTAGCTGTATATACACACATGCATCAATTCCCTTATCTAAGATAATCATTGGAACAACAATTCTTCTTTCCCTGAGTACAGACTGGATATCTAAGTTCAATAACTGGGATAACTCTGCACTCAAGATAAAGGGTTGTCCACTGAATTCTATAACATGAAGTGTTGTTTTTGTTGACAGGGATATGCAGTTGACCACACACTGGAACACGATGTTCTTCTCTCTTGATTTAAGGCTCCGCATTATCACTTCATCTTCTCTGAATTATAAAAAAAAATCTGTAAATACAGGTACAAGTACTGAAAGAATTATAATGAGCAAGTGTAAATAATTCAGTGATTGGGGATTTGAACCAGTGGTCTGGTGGTCCTAGAATTACCAAGTGGTTGTTCTTAGCCACTAGACCACAGAGATTCATATCATTGTGGTCTAGAACTCACCTATATGTCATACCTATTTTTAAAACTATGAATGAAGTTTGGCTCCACCACTTCATCAAGCACATTCTATGTCCTGTCTACCCTGAGACTGTGCCCCCAATTATCATTTTCATGCCTCTCATACAGCCTATCCTTGTCTGCCATATCAATTCCCTGAGTATTTTGTGTGGTGTTATCATGTCTTCCCTGGTCCTTCTGTCCTCAAGGGTCATTTAGATTCAATTCCTATAACCTTTCCTTGTACTTCATACTCCTTAGCTCTGGAATTAGTTTCACTGCATACTTCTAAACTTTCTCCAATTTCTTAACATGCTTCCTTAGGTGTGTGCTCCATACTGGGCCTGACACAAGCTGTATAAAGCACCCAGAATGACTTTGGTGAGATTACTGAAGGTCACTCTCAGATTTGCCAGGCAAGCATTGACTGCAGAAGTTATTCAGTTGATATGATCCTCTGGCAACATGGTAGGAACTTTGCCTACTCCCAGTGGCTATGGTGGCTATGATGGACTGGCAATTCTAAAACCATCAGACAACAGATCTGAATCAACTATCAATCCACTGAAAAACAATACACACATATTGACTCTGCACTGAAAAAAAGATAACTTTTATCAAGGATTATTAATAGAAACAATGATAAAATACTGTACAGCATGTATTGCAAGACCACACATGAAGAGATACACAACTGAAACTTCTTGCAACAAATAACTGTACAGGCTGACCATCATTAACCCATAAACGGTCCAAGCAGATCTACGTTCACATGTGTAGTGCTACAAAAGTAGATCTACGTTTTTTTTACATATTTTCAAATATAACAAAAAAAAAAAGTAGATCAAAGTTTTTTACACATTTTCAAATGTACAAAAACAAAAAGAAGGTCTATTTTTTTTACTACTTTCAAATGTTGAAAAAAACGTATATATACGTTTGGACCGTTTACGGGTTAATCCGGCATCATTGGAACCAGTAGGGTGGCGGATTAGTGATTTTGCCAGATTACAACTTGGTTAGGTTAAAATACACTTAACCCAATGGTGATATTTATGCATTGGCGATTTCACCTACTTTATGCCCAATTTTTAGCCCATTCCATTGTTCCAGTCTACCTAACTCACAGCTATTTTGCTAGTATTCCTTCTATTGAGTACAAAAAACCACCCATTTACCTATTTCAACTACCCAATAAACTGGTCAGAAATCGGTAATTTGGGCAATTTTACACAAATTTCAAGAGATGCCAATTTCAAAATATGGTCTAGAATAAACAATGCAGACATTCCTAGCACTAAAATAACATTTTCTCTGTTCATTAGTCACATCACCAGGCCCCTCTTATATTATGCTTGCTTTCCGTTTTAAATTTTTATTCACACAAAAAATAGAAGATGTACTGTTATGCAGACTACTGTATTACTGTAATAATTATATAAATAATATCAACCCATTCATGACTACATATTAGACTGGCCAGTTGAACACATACTGGATGGTGACATTGTGTTTACTCTTGAACATCTGCAAAAACTGAATATTTCCGCTACTTTGAGCTCAATTTCAAGGTACTTTCTGGCGTGAAACCAATCAAAATTATATCTATTTCTGTAATATATCTTTCATTCTATCAATGAAATAAAAAAAAACAAGAATACAACCATGTGAAAATACACCGTAAAGTTGCTGTTTTACACCAAAAGCACAGTCATCTTCTTTCCTCATTATGCACTGTGTGCTGCAGGATTTTTTTTATATAGTACACACGTACCACACAGACCTATTCTCTCATATGTAGGTCACAGCTTATCTGAGTGAGCTGAGCTCACGGCACCCAACAGTGGCTTCAAAGCCACCTTATCTTTTATGGACAATGTACGGTGTATGCGCTTTACACAACAAGAAGCATTTCTTTTATTCACTGGAACCATGGCTAGGCTAAAGTGAGCAGCTTATAACAATAAATGGAGAAAAAGAAATTGGAATGCCTTATGCAGCAAGTAACGCCACCAAACAGTAGCAACAGGTTGGTGTGGTTACCCTGGAAATTTGAAATCATGCTAGCTGAAATTAGCGCCAAATTACTGATGGAACCGGATTACTGATTGCCGGATTAGTGATGGCCAACCTGCATTATGCTCATATGAAGCATTAAACCCATGGGTCATTTAGTGCACAGCTGTATAACAATAGTATGAATTATGCTCATATGAAGCATTAAACCCATGGGTCATTTAGTGCACAGCTGTATAACAATAGTATGAAATACTCCACGATCACATAAGATCAAGAAAAACCATTCTATCTCTCTGTACCCACCTATATTTTTTCCCACAGCCAACAAGAGCTGTATAAGCAAAGGAAAGAGAGAAAGAGGAAACTTTAGAGGGACATTAATGATTCCAAAGTACAAGCGAATTCTTTTCTTCAAATGCTTTTCTTGACTGAACTTTATAATGCCTTACTTTTATTTGCATTCAATAAATTACTCTTTCAATGCAATTCAGCAGATTCTACAAAAATGAGCTTAAATTTATCCCTCCTTTTCCTTTCCCCTCCAACCAAAAAGTTAGAATCTTTTCCTACATAAGCATATTGATAAAAAGCAGGATTGATAGGTAGTAGGTTGGTAGACAGAAACCGCCCAGGGAGGTACTACCGTCCTGCCGAGTGTAAAGCGGAAGCCTGTAATTGTTTTACATGATGGTAGGATTGCTGGTGTCCTTTTTTTTTGTCTCATGAACATGCAAGATTTCAGGTACATCTTGCTACTTCTACTTACACTTAGGTCACACTACACATACATGTACAAGCACATATATACACACCCTTCTGGGTTTTTTTCTATTTTCTTTCTAGTTCTATTCTTGTTTATTTCCTCTTATCTCCATGGGGAAGTGAAACAGAATTCTTCCTCCGTAAGCCATGCGTGTTGTAAGAGGCGACTAAAATGCCGGGAGCAAGGGGCTAGTAACCTCTTCTCCTGTATATATTACTAAATGTAGAAGGAGAAACTTTCGTTTTTCCTTTTGGGCCACCCCGCCTCGGTGGGATACGGCCGGTGTGTTGAAAGAAAGAAAAAGTTTAAGGATTAACTTTGATAAATTTGTATCTCAAAGCAGAGCAATAATGTGTTGTAACTTTCAAAGGCTCAAATTCCTTGGATCAAGAGCACTTCACCAGCCTCAAGGGACCCCCCCCCACTGAAGGGAGAAAATAATAAGCAAGTGGAAGTCTATCAAATCAGAGTAAACACTGTGATAATTACATGTGACCCACAAGAGGAAACTCACCAGGAGTCACAAGATAAATACCATGCACATAAATACTGTACCATTATGTAATTTATTAAAAAACTTACTCATCACTGTAGTACGTATCATCTCCTCTGGCAGAAAGTATAGGATGGTCAAGAATGCTTGTTACATTTGTTTCAAATCCCAGTGAAGGAACAGCTGGATTATCAGAAATAGACCTTAAATTAGCAGGAGGTTCTACCACTTCATAATTAACAAGTGAATGTTCAAAACCTGGTGGAGGATCTATGGCTAGAAGATTTACAGGTGCCAGCTCAAATCCAGGCGGAGGTTTTATTGAACTGGTTTTTGTCTCAATAACTGAAGTAGAGACATCACCACTTGCATGAGCGGCAGATGCAAAGCCTTCATCAATGAGAACCTCACCAATGTTTATGCCTTTCTCATTACTAGTGTCCCACAGAATCATGTTAGCTGAACCCTGAAAAAAAGAAAAATACAGAAATTGGTTACACTCTCCTTTTTCAAAAATTATAAATGAAAATGCTAAGCTCTCTAATAATCATGAATGAAAAAAGGTAAACTCTTTATTAATTTAATAATTATCAATGAAAATGCTAAGCTGTTTAATATTTAAATAATACTGAAAGCGATTTATAAAGTCAAAATTTGTGCAAATGAATTTGAGAGTAAAGTGAGACTAAGAAAAAAAGGGATAGTACAATGACAGCAGTGAAGAAAAAATATAGCTACTGGGTGGAGTGAAAAATATTTTGTGGATGAAATTTTTTTTTTTTTTTTTTTTAGCATGAAAATGAAACCCTGGTATAAATGAGTAATAGGAAAAGAAAAAAAGGAGGGTGTCCTCCTAAAGAAAAAATTTTTGCACTGAAGTGCCTGATGAAGCAAAATAGAACTGTTGCATCTATATCATTACCAGACACCGACATACATCCCAATGAGCAGACTTAGCACACTGTACCAATGACAACCAAACATAAGAAAAAGCTGCAATCCAGTTCAGCAATTACTTAAAAAATAAAAGGATTCAATATATAGTAAGGCCCCACTTTACGGCGTTTCGCCTTACGGCGTTCCGCTAATACGCAATGTCAAATTATGACCAAAATTTCTTATACGGCAAGCGGTCTTTCAAATACGGCACCCCCAAACGGTTTGCTTACATTTTCCGTGACCACATCTATTATGTCAGGAAACTTTCCAAAATTTCAAGTGTTTTAAAGTTACTGCATATTTTATATGTTTTCTTTTTTTTTTTTTCAACAAGTCGGCCGTCTCCCACCGAGGCAGGGTGACCCAAAAAAAGAAAGAAAATCCCCAAAAAGAAAATACTTTCATCATCATTCAACACTTTCACCACACTCACACATTATCACTGCTTTTGCAGAGGTGCTCAGAATACAACAGTTTAGAAGCATATACGTATAAAGATACACAACATATCCCTCCAAACTGCCAATATCCCAAACCCCTCCTTTAAAGTGCAGGCATTGTACTTCCCATTTCCAGGACTCAAGTCCGACTATATGAAAATAACCAGTTTCCCTGAATCCCTTCACTAAATATTACCCTGCTCACACTCCAACAGATCGTCAGGTCCCAAGTATCATTCGTCTCCATTCACTCCTATCTAACACACTCATGCACGCTTGCTGGAAGTCCAAGCCCCTCGCCCACAAAACCTCCTTTACCCCCTCTTTCCAACCCTTTCGAGGACGACCCCTACCCCTCTTTCCTTCCCCTATAGATTTATATGCTTTCCATGTCATTCTACTTTGATCCATTCTCTCTAAATGACCAAACCACCTCAACAACCCCTCTTCTGCCCTCTGACTAATGCTTTTATTAACTCCACACCTTCTCCTAATTTCCACACTCCGAATTTTCGGCATAATATTTACACCATACATTGCCCTTAGACAGGACATCTCCACTGCCTCCAACCGTCTCCTCGCTGCTGCATTTACCACCCAAGCTTCACATCCATATAAGAGTGTTGGTACTACTATACTTTCATACATTCCCTTCTTTGCCTCCATAGATAACATTTTTTGACTCCACATATACCTCAACGCACCACTCACCTTTTTTCCCTCATCAATTCTATGATTAACCTCATCCTTCATAAATCCATCCGCCGACACGTCAACTCCCAAGTATCTGAAAACTTTCACTTCTTCCATACTCCTCCTCCCCAATTTGATATCCAATTTTTCCTTATCTAAATCATATGATACCCTCATCACCTTACTCTTTTCTATGTTCACTTTCAACTTTCTACCTTTACACACATTCTCAAACTCATCCACTAACCTTTGCAATTTTTCTTTAGAATCTCCCATAAGCACAGTATCATCAGCAAAAAGTAACTGTGTCAATTCCCATTTTGAATTTGATTCCCCATAATTTAATCCCACCCCTCTCCCGAACACCCTAGCATTTACTTCTTTTACAACCCCATCTATAAATATATTAAACAACCATGGTGACATTACACATCCCTGTCTAAGACCTACTTTTACCGGGAAGTATTCTCCCTCTCTTCTACACACCCTAACCTGAGCCTTACTATCCTCATAAAAGCTCTTTACAGCATTTAGTAACTTACCACCTATTCCATATACTTGCAACATCTGCCACATTGTTCCTCTATCCACTCTTTCACATGCCTTTTCTAAATCCATAAATGCAATAAAAACTTCCCTACCTTTATCTAAATACTGTTCACATATATGCTTCAATGTAAACACTTGATCTACACATCCCCTACCCACTCTGAAGCCTCCTTGCTCATCCGCAATCCTACATTCTGTCTTACCTCTAATTCTTTCAATTATAACCCTACCGTATACTTTTCCTGGTGTACTCAGTAAACTTATTCCTCTATAATTTTTACAATCTCTTTTGTCCCCTTTCCCTTTATATAAAGGGACTATACATGCTCTCCGCCAATCCCTAGGTACATTCCCCTCTTTCATACACTTATTAAACAAAAGTACCAACCACTCCAACACTATATCCCCCCCTGCTTTTAACATTTCTGTCATGATCCCATCAGTTCCAGCTGCTTTACCCCCTTTCATTCTACGTAATGCCTCATGTACCTCCACCACACTTACATTCTGCTCTTCTTCACTCCTAAAAGATGGTATACCTCCCTGGCCAGTGCATGAAATTACCGCCTCCCTTTCTTCCTCAACATTTAAAAGTTCCTCAAAATATTCTCGCCATCTACCTAATACCTCCCTCTCCCCATCTACTAACTCCCCTACTCTGCTTTTAACTGACAAATCCATACTTTCCCTAGGCTTTCTTAACTTGTTCAACTCACTCCAAAATTTTTTCTTATTTTCATTAAAATTTCTTGACAGTGCCTCTCCCACTCTTTCATCTGCTCTCCTTTTGCACTCTCTCACCACTCTCTTCACCTTTCTTTTACTCTCCATATACTCTGCTCTTCTTATAACACTTCTGCTTTGTAAAAACCTCTCGTAAGCTACCTTTTTCTCTTTTATATGTACTCTGATAATTATACTTATGTTTACCTGTACCTAAATATACTTACACACTGTGCTGGTGTGCAGGTACACATTAAAATCGCTAAGGCTCTCTCTACTCATGACATCAATACTACGTAATAATAATCACTCTTGGGCACACTAAATGTCTTATTTTACATCAATATAGGCATTTTCATTAATCCATCTATGATATTTTCCTCAAAATTATATATGAAACCCATTACATACCTGGAGTTTACCTGGAGAGAGTTCCGGGGGTCAACGCCCCCACGGCCCGGTCTGTGACCAGGCCTCCTGGTGGATCAGAGCCTGATCAACCAGGCTGTTGCTGCTGGCTGCACGCAAACCAACGTACGAGCCGCAGCCAGGCTGGTCAGGAACCGACTTTAGGTGCTTGTCCAGTGCCAGCTTGAAGACTGCCAGGGGTCTGTTGGTAATCCCCCTTATGTAAGCTGGGAGGCAGTTGAACAGTCTCGGGCCCCTGACATTTACTGTATGGTCTCTTAACGTGCTAGTGACACCCCTGCTTTTCATTGGGAGGATGTTGCATCGTCTGCCAAGTCTTTTGCTTTCGTAGTGAGCGATTTTCGTGTGCAAGTTCGGTACTAGTCCCTCTAGGATTTTCCAGGTGTATATAATCATGTATCTCTCCCGCCTGCATTCCAGGGAATACAGTTTTAGGAACCTCAAGCGCTCCCAGTAATTGAGGTGTTTTATCTCCGTTATGCGCGCCGTGAAGGTTCTCTGTACATTTTCTAGGTCAGCAATTTCACCTGCCTTGAAAGGTGCTGTTAGTGTGCAGCAATATTCCAGCCTAGATAGAACAAGTGACCTGAAGAGTGTCATCATGGGCTTGGCCTCCCTAGTTTTGAAGGTTCTCATTATCCATCCTGTCATTTTTCTAGCAGATGCGATTGATACAATGTTATGGTCCTTGAAGGTGAGATCCTCCAACATGATCACTCCCAGGTCTTTGACGTTGGTGTTTCGCTCTATTTTGTGGCCAGAATTTGTTTTGTACTCTGATGAAGATTTAATTTCCTCGTGTTTACCATATCTGAGTAATTGAAATTTCTCATCGTTGAACTTCATATTGTTTTCTGCAGCCCACTGAAAGATTCGGTTGATGTCCCCCTGGAGCCTTGCAGTGTCTGCAATGGAAGACACTGTCATGCAGATTCGGGTGTCATCTGCAAAGGAAGACACGGTGCTGTGGCTGACATCCTTGTCTATAGCATATAAACCTGATACATACACTCACAGAACAAAAATTGATGTAAATATGAGATTTGTTTACAAAGCAGCTGTGTAGGTAGTGTCGGAAGAATTATGTTTTCTCTAGTCAAACACTGCGGGGTAACTGTAGAAAAATATTCTTTTCGTATGCCTTTACTCTATATACAGTAGGGCCCCACTTATATGGCAGGTTAGGTTCCAGGCTACCGCCGTAAAGCGGAAATCGCCGTAAAGTGGAACACCCTTTTTTTCCACTTATAAATGCATACAAATACTAGATAACAAGTTTACACTAACATATATTAAGTTAGCAATACAACTAGGCATCAAAAAACAATAAAAAAGTACAATACACACATAGTGCACTCATTACTTACCTTAAAATATTTATAGTCTTAATCTAGGGTGAGACAAGTAGTATTTATTGTAAGAAATCAAGTGTGGTATGTATGGTAGTCAGCCAGGCTACCATACCAGGCCACCCCACCTACACATAATATTCTATTACATTTAAGCATCCCAGAGCGATAAAATGCATATACAGTTTACTCATTACTTACCTTAAAATATTTGTAGTCTTAATCTAGGGTGAGATGAGTAGTATTTATTGTAAAAAATCCCAAAAATCGTCGGGCTACTTAACACATATGATTCTATGGGTGTAGATGAGTAGTATTTATTGAGAGAGAGAAAAAATGAAAAAACAGGCCCAGAGTTATGTACAAAGACTTCAACGTGGGACGACGACCTGTTACATTAGTGGCATGGTAGTATATAAGCCAGTCTGGGCTGAACCATATTCCAAAGGACCAAAAACTTCCACCCACACATACTGATGAAGCCACTGTGTGGCGAAACGTTTCTTCAATAAAGATTCCCATGTGTTGCATAAGTGTCTCAATTCTTCATATGCTGTTATGTATGATAATCTATGTAACTGTATTTGTGTATATCTGAATAAACTTACTTACATACATATGAAAGGAATAATTTTCTACAGTTACCCCCAGTAACACATTTTCTCTTATGTTAGATTAGAGAAAATGTTATTCTTGGCATCACTTGTAAAAGTTATCTGGCTACCGCATCTCATATTTATGTTTATTTATTCTATTGTGGGGTGTATTTATCATCTTTTATGTTATGTATCATGTTTATTATATAATTTTGAAAAAATATCATGGATGGATTAATAAAAATGTGTATATTAACGTAATATACGACATTTAATGATACTTGGTGATTATTATTATTATTATTTCTAATATGGCATCACTTGTGCAAGTCGTCTGCTACCACATCTCATATTTATGTTTATTTATTCTACTGTGGGGTGTATTTATCATATTTATATGTTATGCATCGTGTTTATTATATAATTTTGAAAAAATGTCATAGATGGATTAATGAAAATGTGTATATTAACGTAATATACTACATTTAAATGAGACTGATTATTATTATCATTACTAATATGACGTCTGGAGACATAAAACACTCTTACTGATTTTAATGTGTACCTGCATGCCAGCACAGTATGTAAGTTTATTTAAGTACATGTATACATAAGTATAATTATCAGAGTATATATAAAATATGAAATAACTTTTAAAAACACTTAAAATTTTGGAGTTTCCAGACATAATGGAGAGACTTAGTGCTTACTGAGCTCACAGAGAATGTAAACAAACCAAGTGGGGCACGGTGTCCGTATTAGAAAGTCAGGTGGGGGGAGCCGTATAGCGAGTTTTGGTCATAATTTGAAATGACCGTATTAGCGGAATGCCGTAAAGCGAAACACCGTAAAGCGGGGCCCTACTGTATAGCAATTCATGACCCTTGTGGGTTTAGTGCTTTTTATAATAATAATAATAATAATAATAATAATAATATTATTATTATTATTATTATTAATTATTATTATTATTATTATTATTATTATTATTATTATTATCTTCATTCACTCTAAAAATGGTGTGTTGCTGTTTGCTTATTCTTTACTAACTTGTACAACTTGCACACAATGTTAGAGTATTTGTATTGTGAGGTAATTATTATTATAATAATTTTTTTTTTCAACAAGTCGGCCGTCTCCCACCGAGGCAGGGTGACCCAAAAAAGAAAGAAAATCCCCAAAAAGAAAATACTTTCATCATCATTCAACACTTTCACCACACTCACACATTATCACTGTTTTTGCAGAGGTGCTCAGAACACAACAGTTTAGAAGCATACACATATAAAGATACACAACATATCCCTCCAAACTGCCAATATCCCAAACCCCTCCTTTAAAGTGCAGGCATTGTACTTCCCATTTCCAGGACTCTTACAAACGTACGTGAATGAACTAAATGTAGACACATATTAATACGCATTTATTTCGCCTGACCAAGTGATTGCCCACTACCTGTTCAGTTTGTGTTCTTACATTGTTTCAACTCTGTATCTCGTTCTCTCTCTCGTTTACTCTTTCGTTAACTAGTTGGCTCTCATTGACAATGGCGTCTAAGGTTAGCTGTGATAAAAACAGGAGTCGTAAGCCTCTTGCTTTAAGTGCCAAGTTAGAGGATGATAGTGTGCCATTCTGATTTTATTCAATAAACACCCTGCCACTCACCTCTCACACATTAATATTAATATTTTAAGGTAAGTAATAAGTGTACTCTGTGTGTATCTTACCTTTTAAAGTTTTTAATGCCTATTTCTGTTGCTAACTTAATATAAGTTAGTGTAAACTTGTTGTCTGGCATTTATTGCATATTTTATATGTGCTCTGATAATAATACTTGTGGAGCTGTGTGGTAGCCGGGTGGAGGGACAACATTACGTTTTCTCTGCTCAGCCATCAGAGAAAACGTGTATGAATCTGCGTTTGGCCCACCCACTCCCCCACTCCACTTTTGTTTACAATTTTTGGCATGAATTATTCATTACTTCTACCTTCGTTTATGATGGCATCTAAAGGTAGTTGTTAGAAATGATTAAATTCAGTGAACAAGGTATGTCTGTGGAAATAAATGGTATAAAATACCGACACAATGGAAATATAAACACATATGCAGTATAACGTGATCCTTTATTGGCTACGTTTCGCCCACACAGTGGGCTTTTTCAAGTCACAAACAGATCTACCTGGGGTGGAAGGGACGCGAGTGTTTATAGTCAGGTTCAGAATGCTGAGGTCAGGTGGAGAATGCTGCATCTGATGATGTACCGAGTGGGGTTATAGAGTCTAAAATCTTGGGTAGCTTGGAGAGGAGATTGGATAAGTTTGTGAGCAGACCTTCTACAGTGTTCTTCCATTCCTGTGTTCTTTTGTGGGATAGCGATGAAGAAGTTTCTTGGCAAGTGGTTCAGCTATGTTATAGAAGCCACTATTCTGGTTGAAGTTGTCGGATATAGAAATAAGTGATGATTCCAGGATTCTTCAGTATTGAGTGTTGTCTTCTGTGGCGATAAGTCTTGAGTTTCTGTAGTTTATCAAGTGGTTGTGTGAATTACGGTGTTGTACACAGGCATTCCTTGTGTCGTCAGACCTGCTTGCGTATTGGTGTTCTGAAATACGTGTTTGGAGGTCTCTTGATGTTTCGCTCACGTATAATTTGTTGCAGTCATTACAAGGGATTATGTATACCCCTGCAGAGGGTGGAAGCTTGTCCTGTCTATCACTGGTAATGTCCTTGATGGTCGAAATGAAAAGACAAATGACAAATATTCTGCTTTTGACTCTCGCCCAGGCAGGTCATAGCAGCTCTCCTTACTCTGTCTCCCTACGATCCCCGTTGGGGAGGGGAACCTTTACCAGCGTTGTCATCGCCTTGACTTACACGATGAGCTACGCAGATCGTGTAAAGATCAAACCAACAAACGGTACCGTTGATGATTCAACGAAGATTGCTCTTGCAACTATTGTTCAAGGAGCACTGCAAGTAAAATTCAACACCATACTGTCACTGAAAGAAGCATTCATTGTTGTGTGTCACGATGATGCTGAAGCAGAGAAGTTACTTACTACAGAAGCCACCACTACTCTTACTGCTCAAGGGTTTACTGTTACATCATCTCCTGCCCTCAGGGCAAGGAAATCAGTATTCCTTAAAAAACTTGACAAGATTCTGACTTCTCAATCAACTGCTGAACTCAAGTCATCCATCGAGAGGCAAAATACTTGGGCTACTGTTGACAGCATTACAAAAATCCCAAATGCAACGTCCATGCTCAAGGTCACCTTCACCGACGTGAACATGGCTGCCACTGCTCTGAACGAAGGTCTTGCTGTCTACTACTACTATATCAGTCCTACCTACATTGAAGCAGAGAGATACCACTACATTCAACATTGCTGGGACTGTTATTCATACCATCACACCACCAAAGCATGTCCAGATAAAGACAAGAAGTTCTGCACTACATGTGGTAGTGAGGGACACACCTTCAGTTCCTGCAACGCTGCTGCTCCATCACAACCAGCGTGCTTAAACTGCAAGAGTAATGACCACCATCAGGCGCGGATATAAGGGGGGGGGCCCAGGGGGCCTGGCCCCCCCCCCCTTTGGCCCTCTTTGGGCTTTGGCCCAGTGTCGTAGCTGGGTTTTCATTTTGGGGCGAGGGGAAGGAGGGGCCAATTCTTTACATGGCGGGGGCATACCCTCCCGAATTATTTGAGATTTTAAAGCCGATATATATATATATATATATATATATATATATATATATATATATATATATATATATATATATATATATATATATATATATATATAAAGGTAGTAGGTTGGTAGACAGCAACCACCCAGGGAGGTACTACCGTCCTGCTAAGTGAGTGTAAAACGGAAGCCTGTAATTGTTTTACATGATGGTAGAATTGCTGGTGTCCATTTTTCTGTCTCATAAACAAGCAAGGTTTCAGGTACATTTTGCTACTTCTACTTACACTTAGGTCACACTACACATACATGTACAAGCATATATATACACACCCCTCTGGGTTTTCTTCTATTTTTCTTACTAGTTCTTGTTCTTGTTTATTTCCTCTTACCTCCATGGGGAAATGGAACAGAATTCTTCCTCCGTAAGCCATGCGTGTTGTAAGAGGCAACTAAAATGCCGGGAGCAAGGGGCTAGTAACCTCTTCTCCTGTATATATTACTAATTATAAAAGGAGAAACATTCGTTTTTCCTTTTGGGCCACCCCGCCTCGGTGGGATACGGCCAGTGTGTTGAAAGAAAGAAAGATATATATATATATATTTTTTTTTTTTTTTTTTTTTTTTACTTTTCTAGACACAAAACTATGCAGATACTCCTTTTCAAGTGGGGGGGAGCCCACAGCTCTAGTGAGGGAGAGGGGGGCGGACCCCCCAGGCTCCCCGTAGTTAAACCACTGCTTTGGGATGCATTTAAATTTGTTTTGCAACTTTGCAAGTTTACAGACCACTAATACCTCTAGCTCCATAACAATACAAAAATGCTTTTTAAGTTTGGATACTTATAATAAACATTTTGGAGCTGTATTGATGCTGAGAATAATGAGATGTGGCAAAAAAAATCGTGGAAATGTCCTAACTTGAAAGAAATTTCGCATAACACCCAGAGAAGCAGGCAGGCTCTGAGAGAGCGAGGCTCAGCCTCAGCGAGCGTCAAGCAGTGTTGCATGTTGAGAGCACGTGGTAACATCAGACAGCTGATGCGGCGTGACCCCGTGACGGTGAGTCACCGTCCCCCGGTATTTCAAGGCTCCAACACACATGCTGACTCACTGCGAGCCGGGCAGGAACCAGGACGAGAGGGTAAGGGTTCATGAACCATTCAGTGACCTTACTGCACCAGGTAAAGGGGCCAGGGCAAGATTAATACATTAGGCTATTGTGTTTATGCCTGTTTTGGGGCCTTGTGGGACAGTGCCAGAGTGGAGTGGGTTGGAGCCTTGGAGCTATGCCTACGGTAGCCTACCGTGAAAGAGTATAATAATAATAATAATAATAATAATAACAATTATTATTATTATTATTATTATTATTATTATACTCTTTCACGGTAGGCTACCGTAGGCATAGCTCCAAGGCTCCAACCCACTCCACTCTGGCACTGTCCCACAAGGCCCCAAAATAGGCATAAACACAATAGCCTAATGTATTAATCTTGTCCTGGCCCCTTTACCTGGTGCAGTAAGGTCACTGAATGGTTCATGAACCCTTACCCTCTCGTCCTGGTTCGTGCCCGGCTCGCAGTGAGTCAGTATGTGTAGCTTGAATAGTGAGATATTATCTCACTATTCAAGCTACAAAAGTGTTGAGACCACTATTGAAAACAACAGAAAATTCTGTGAGATATAGTATTCGAATCAAACTGGCAGTGAAAGTTTGTACTAACTTATTTATTATCGTTGGTACTGTATTTCCATTTTTACCCTTTTCATATTTTTTTCGTTATATAGTTTGACTTGACTGTTACTTAGTTACTTAACGGCAGCAGCCACAAAACGGTAACAACTTACAACGACAGCTATCAGTAAAGGACTATCTTTTTTTTTCATCACTCTGAAGGATGCCAGTTTCAATTTTATTGTTTCAGTGAAAATAGGTAAAGCTTTGTTGAGTTAATTCCTTCTCATTCTCACAAGGAGTGTAACATGAAGCGAGCCGGGAGTGAGAGGAAGATCATCTCGTTCTTCAAGACAAAAGTGATCCAGAAGAGTGATGATGGTGACCATGACAGCAATGAGCCATAGGTGGTCATAGAAGGCGATTCCAGCCAAGCTGGTGCTCCACATACCCCTGGCTAAAATACTCACAGCTGAACAAGGGCAGATACTGCATAGCCTGTGTTGTGTTCGGCGGGGACACAGGCGGACTTGGAGACCAGAGGCTGGGCATCTTGGTGTTAAAACCAATGTGCAAATACAAAAAGGCCACCGAAGTGCTCAACAACCACAACGCATGCGGATATCATGCGGCGGCTATGTCGAAAATGGAGGGGTTTGTCGACACTGTACGAAACCCAACGAGGGCTGTGGACACTATGCTACACTCGAAGAGGAAGGAGCAGGTAGAAACCAACCGGCGCCTGCTGGTTCCAGTCATTGAGACCATCCTCTTCTGCGGACGAAATATGCTGCCCCTCCGTGGACATCGGGATGACGGTCCATTGGATCTCTCTGTTCCGAGCAAGACCGGAGAGGGAGTCTTTAGAGCGCTGCTACATTATCGAGCCCAGGGAGGAGATTCTGACCTCACCCACCTCCTCACCAGCTCTGTCAGCCGGACCAGGATTTCCACCCTCATCAGCAAGACCATTCAGAACGAGTTGATCGATATCACAGGTGGGTCACACATGGAAGTCACACCATAAAATAGCTCTCTTATTCCTCGAGTAAAATACATGCTGAGGGCAGATGTTACTGAGACCTATTTCGCTTCGCAGGTAGATTGGTGCAGGAGGAGATCTTGGCAGGAGTGTCGGGGGTATATGCAGTGCTAATGGATGAGACCACTGACATCTCAGGGAAGGAACAAGCAACCATCATCATTCGACACGTCAAAGAAGATGTCAAGGAGGATTTCCTCGCTTTCGTTCATGCCCATGACCTCACTGGTGAAGGCCTGGCCCAACTGCTCATCCACGCCGTCGAGGGCCTCGGCTTGGAGATGTCAAAATGCCGAGGGCTAGGCTTCGACGGAGTGAGTGCCATGATGGGGAAGTTCAGAGGTTGTGCCGCCATCATCATACAGCAATACCCCCTGGTGAAACCGATTCACTGTTTCAGTCACCGACTGAACCTGGTGCTGACTAAGGCCTGTGATGTCAAAGAAGTCAAACTCGCCCTCCAGACGCTGAACGAGGCGTACAACTTCATCCATTCTAGCAACATGCGGATGCTTCGGTTTACCAAACTCGTGAAGCTATCCTCAGCCAAGCGGGAAAAGCTGGTGCCCCTGTGCCCCACCAGATGGGTCAAGCGGCACGATGCTGTCCTCGTGTTCATCGAGTTTCTGCCTCTCATCGCTATTTTTCTGGAGGATGAGATGAAGTTGGATGCCAACGCCGGACTCCTACTCGCTGCGATTCGGGACCCCCGCTTTCTCGTTGGGTTGGTTGTGGCCGAGTCCATTTTGGCACACACGCTTCAGCCAAGCAGAACCCTACAGAAAAAGGAAGGTGACCTGGTATGTGTGTACGCACTGATTCGTGAAATCGGGACTCTATTCTCCAAATTTAGAGCGGATGCCGAGGAGTACTTCCACGCTGTGTTCGTGAAAGCCAAAGATCTTCTAGTTGAAGTGGGCTCAGCTCACGATGACGTCCCTATTCCCAGAGTCTGTGCACGACAGACACAACGTGCGAATGTCCCAGCGGCATCTGCTGAGGAGTACTATCGGCGCTCGGTGTATATTCCGTTCGTTGACCATGTGATCGCTGAGTTGAAGAGCAGATTTGATGATGACACTGTGCCCATTGCTCTCCGATTGAAGGAGCTGCTCAGGGGCTCAAAAGCAAACGTGGATGCTGTTCTTAAAGCCACTAAACTCTACGAAAGTGACGTTGAGTCACTTTTGCTCATGCAGACGGAAACACAGCGGTGGACATGTTCCGCTCCGGCCTTCGAATCTGTCAAGAAAGCAAAGGAATACGCCGAGGCCCGTATGTTTCCGAACATCGCGAAGCTCCTTACCATCCTACTGACCCTGCCAGTCTCAAATGCAGAAGCCGAACGATCGTTCTCAGCCCTGAAACGCCTGAAGACATACTTGAGGAGCACCATAGGTCAGGATCACCTCAACGGCCTCGCACTACTCGCCGTCCATAACGATGTACATGTTCCTGTTGATCGTGTGATCAACAAGTTTGCGGAAAGGAACCGCCGTCTTCTCTTTGCTTAGGCTGCAGTGTGATTAATCCTTTCAGTGTAATAACCTTTGCATGTTACTTTTAAGGCTACTATTATAGGTAATATTATAAAGTATAATGCTTACTGTCTTAAGGGGAGATATATATATATATGTATATATATATATATATATATATATATATGTATATATATATATATATATATATATATATATATATATATATATATATATATATATATATATATATATATATATATATACACAGTGGACCCCCAGTTAACGATAATTTTTCACTCCATAAGTATGTTCAGGTACCAGTACTGACCGAATTTATTCCCATAAGGAATATTGTGAAGTAGATTATTCCTTTCAGACCCCCAAACATACACGTACAAACGCACTTACATAAATACACTTACATAATTGGTCGCATTTGGAGGTAATCGTTATGCGGGGGTCCACTGTATATATATGTCTATATATATATATATATATATATATATATATATATATATATATATATATATATATATATATATATATATATATATATATATATATATATATATATTCTTCTTCTTTCAACGTACCAGCCGTATCCCACTGAGGTGGGGTGGCCCAAAAGAAAAAACTGAAGTTTCTCCTTTTAAATTTAGTAATATATACAGGAGAAGGGGTTACTAGCCCCTTGCTCCCGGCATTTTAGTCGCCTCTTACAACACGCATGGCTTACAGAGGAAGAATTCTGTTCCACTTCCCCATGGAGATAAGAGGAAATAAACAAGAACAAGAATTAGAAAGAAAATAGAAGAAAACCCAGAGGGGTGTGTATATATATGCTTGTACATGTATGTTTAGTGTGACCTAAGTGTAAGTAGAAGTAGCAAGACTTACCTGTAATCTTGCATATTTATGAGACAGACAAAAGACACCAGCAATCCTACCATCATGTAAAACAATTACAGGCTTTCGTTTTACACTCACTTGGCAGGACAGTAGTACCTCCCTGGGCGGTTGCTGTCTACCAACCTACTATCTAGGATATCTATATATATATATATATATATATATATATATATATATATATATATATATATATATATATATATATATATATATATATATATATATATATATATATATTTATTTATTCTACATTTAAGTTAATGTCTAATGTAAAAGTCTCTAGCTATTAAATTCTTACTTTCAATAAAGTTTTAATAAGATACAAAATTCCTCACATTGTAAGGTCAGTGTTTTTTTTCTCAGAAAAATCGGCCCTCTCATTTGGATCCGAAGAGAAACACTGGCACCTAGAGCAGATGGTTATGCCCATTCATTTAGGTCAGTCCGCCAGTAATTAACAAATAAGAATCCCGTTAGTGGAGAAACGGTAATGCTAATGCTCTTTAAACAACCGAAAATTCTGCCGTCGGGCCCCTCCCAAACTTTGTTCCTAGATCCGCGCCTGACCACCATACACTGGCAGCAAAATGTCCTACAAGAAAGGATATTATGAAGAAAACACAAGATGCAGCAAAGAAAAAAACCTACAAGCAATACTCCAATGTATGCAGCAATTGCAAAGATACAAGCAAACACTACAAAATTACTTCAAGCATCTACTCAGCCCGCCTCCACCATCATCACTCCTCCAACATGTGACGTAACCAAGATCCACTACTGCTTACTATACGCTCACATGCAGAACATGGCTGTACCTGGATCCTTTAACTCTACCATCAACGAGTTATTTGCATTAAAATAGTATGCCTTCATTTACATTTCCAGCATCTCCACCTTCTGAAGAAATTCTCAAATTCACCAAAAACTTAATCGCCAACTCTTCTGCAGAAGTCCCATCAACACCACCAACTAGTGACGTCAATCCAACAACGACCAATGAGAAGCCTCCACCGCCACCACCTCTCACTGAATCCAACCAATCAGAAGCCTTACCACCAGAAACATCTTCTAATTCGTCTACTGAAGCTGAAAACGAAGCAACACCACCTTCCTCTACTCCACCACCACCTTCTCTACTTAGCTCACGTCGATTACCTGGAACACCATGCTTTAAACACAAAGGACTCGAATTCTACACCACGAGGCTATACCCTGCAAGCATGACTCGCCTAGAACTCATCCAACATCTCCAAGACAACACTGTATCGTACCAAAGCGAAGAAAGACCACTCCCTACCTACAACCAGATACTCCACCACCTCCAAACCAACGAAGACTACTACAGCTCTCCCATAAGTGTGATACAACTCTCTCGAAAACAATATACCGCACTGATAAACGGTTTAAGACCATAACCAACTCATCCTGCTTGCTGCCTTCTGACACTCCCAGCTCCTGCCACTGCCTACGTCATCCTCTCCTAGTGAGCCAAGCAATGACATCAGTCAAGCCTCTCTATCTACGTCTCCAGTACTTTTGTACCACATGTCCCAAAGTGGTTGGGCCACTTGCCTTGATTCCTCCTCTTCCCCTCCTCCCCATCCTTTTCCAGTTATTTCCATCCTTCCTTATCCTTCTTCCTTCCCATCTTACAACAGCTCTCGTCGTCCTCGATCCGATCCGATCCTTGATAGTCGTGGTTGTGGAGGTAGATACTTGGAATGAGGTATTGGAAAAGATGTTGGAAACGTGTTTGGCAATGGAGTTGGTGGGGAGGACTATGTATCTCTTCTTGGCAGTGTCTTCTCTGGGTGTGTTGAAGATGTTTAATGCCCATCATCTGCAGTCTCTGATGAAGTGACGAGGATAGTGGAGTTAAGAAAATACTTGTTCAATTATCGTGCATTCTTCTTCAAGAAACTCATTGCTGCAGGTTCTGAGTGCATGCAGGAAGCAGCCTATAATTACATAGAAGACAACAGAAGACAACACTCAATACCGAAGAATCCTGGAATCATCACTTATTTCTATATCCAACAACTTCAACCAGAATAGTGGCTTCTATAACATAGCTGAACCACTTGCCAGGAAACTTCTTCATCGCTATCCCAAAAAGAACACATGAATGGAAGAACACTGTAGAAGGTCTGCTCACGAACTTATCCAATCTCCTTTCCAAGCTACCCAAGATTTTAGACTCTATAACCCCACTCGGTACATCATCAGATGCAGCGTTCTCCACCTGCCCTCAGCATTCTGAACCTGACTATAAACACTCGCATCCCTTCCACCCCAGGTAGATCTGTTTGTGACTTGAAAAAGCCCACTGTGTGGGCGAAACGTAGTCAATAAAAGATCACATTATACTGCATATGTGTTTATATTTCCAAGGTATGTCTGTGTTAATAATATGGCTCTGGGCCACAGTGTAGGTAGCCAGTAGGTGTAGCCCAGGCAGGCTACACCTACCAGCTACCTACACTGACTTCCTACAAATAAATACTACTCATCTCTCTTCCTATATTAAGACTACACATAATGAGTGTACTGTATGTGTATTTTACCTCTCTGGGATGTTTTAAATATTGTATATTAAGTATGAGATGGGGAGCCAGGGCTACCTACACCTGGGCTACCTACACCTGGGCTACCTGCACCTGACTTCCTACAAATAAGTACTACTCACCTCTCTCCCTACATTAAGATTACATATACCTTAAGGTAAGTAATGAATTTCCTGTGAATGTATATTACTTTGTGTGTTTTTAATGCCTAGTTCTATTACTAACTTAATATAATTTAGTGTAAACTTGTTGTCTGCCATTTATATGCCTTCCGGCGATGTCTGCTTTCCGGCGACAGCCTGAAACCTAACCCGCCGTATAAGTGGGGCCCTACTGTACAATACAATTTTTATATTATAATAAAGTAACTCTGAAGGAGGGGTGTTGATAAGTTGCAGATTTTTTAACTGTAGTGTAGGCATGCCTCTGGCAAGACAGTGATGGAGCGAATGATGATGAAAGTGTTTCTTCTTTTTTTGGGCACCCTGCCTTGGTGGGAAATGGCTGATGTGTTAATAAAAAAAATAATGAAAAACAATGCAAATCCAAAGAAAATTGGAGGATAAATGGCAGGCGGGCATACACACAGACAATGACAAACTGATGCAGGCTGAGCCAGCGACTATCAGACACCTTCCATACAGAAAAACATGTAATGCAACTGACCTGGTCTGCTACATCAATAATTCTACTAAACATCCCCGCACAGAAGACTCGCCCAGCCTTTGTCCAGCCAAAAATTTTTTTGTCATTTTAACCTAAATTTGTTACATAGGGGTCCATTATACGTACCTATATTTTACTTTACAACATAACATGAAGCAGCATCAGGAGGAAATAATGTGTGGTTGACAGTAAGATGACTGCTTGGCATAATTATCTTACCTTTAATGAGACAATGACAGTAAGATGACTGCTTGGCATAATTATCTTACCTTTAATGAGACAATATGTGCTACAAACTCTTTGTTCTGCACCATCTTCAGGAACTTTTGTGAACCTTCTTGACTCCATGTTCTTCTCCCTTGTGAGGGAATCACATCATTTAGAGCTGCCTGGGAAAATAATTTACATATGTAGTGCACAATACATAGTATTTAACATAGTACAGGTTAGGTTCCAGGCTACTGCTGTAAAGCGAAAATTACCAAAAATTAATCACAATTTTTTCATTTTTAAATGCACATAAATGCCTGATAATATGTTTACATTACCATATATTTGGTTAGCATTAGAACTAGGCTTAAAAAACAATAAAAAAGTAAATTGTAAATACAGTACACTCATTACCTACCTTAATGGCAAGCTGCGAATAGTTTGGTCTTCAATTCAAAACAGTGAAAGTTTTTCCATGTCAGCAATAAGGTTATCACATTCTTTTATAACTTTAGTGTTCACTGATATAGCACTTAATTTCTTGCATCACTCTCCTTAGAGTTCACAATTGTAGCAACTATAAGAGTAAAAGCCTTATGACACCTTTTTATTACAGCTACCCTTAGATGTCATCGTAATAAATAAGTGTATAGGAGTAATAACTTTAACCCTTTCAGGGTCCAGAGGTCAAATTTCTAAGTGCACACCAGGGTCCAAGAATTAAAAAAAAAAAATTTTTTGTTATTATTTTTTTATGAAATGGTAGAGAATCTTTTTCTGAAGGTAATAAAACAAAAAGTACGAAATTTGATGGAAAATTGACGAAATTATGCTCTCGCGAATTTTGATGTGTCAGCGATATTTACGAATCGGCGATTTTGCCGACTTTGACTCCCATTTTAGGCCAATTACATTATTCCAGTTGACCAAATTATTAGCTATTTCACTAGTATTACTTCTATTCTATCGATTGAACACAAGAAATCGCCCAGTTAACTGTTTCAACTACAAAATAATGTGATCGGAAATTGGTAATTTGGCCAATTTAACACAAAGTTCAAAATATTCCAATTTCAAAATAGGGTCCAGAAAAAACACTGTAGATATTCCTGGCACTAAACTAACATTTCCTCTGTTCATTAGTTATGTTTTGAGGCTTTACAAATGAATTCCATTTTGATTTTTTATTCACATAATGAATTTTTATTCAAACCAAAAAATAGAAGATTTACTGTTATGCAATGTTGTAATAATTGTATAAATATCATCACCACATTTGTGAATGTATATTAGACCCACCAGCTGGCGTGTATTAGACATGTGAGGTCGTTTGTTTACTCTTGAATATCAGCAAAAATTTTAACATTTCTGCTACTTTGAGCTCAGTTTCAAGCCATTTCCAGTGCTAAAACCAATCAAAATCATCTCCATTTCTGTAATATGTCTTCCATTCTATCAAATGAGACCAAGAAATCACAAATACAACTATAAAAAACATACGAAAAAACACTGCAAAGTCGCTGTTTTAATCGAAAATCACAGTCTCAGTTTTTTCTCTCATTATACACTGTGTGCTGAAGGATTTGTTTTATGTGGTGCACATATACCACACAGATGTATTCTCTCATATCTAGGCCCAATTTTACCACTCACAGCTTATCAGAGTGAGCTGAGCTCATGGCGTAGATCTACGGTTTGGACCCTGAACGTAAAGCCATAGATCTACAGCACGGACCCTGAAAGGGTTAAAACACTTGAACCTTTAGAAAATTTACAGAAGGAACCAAGAGAGATGCAGAGTTCATGGCAACACACCCAGGTTCACTTGTAGAATTATTATTATTATTATTATTATTATTATTATTATTATTATTATTTCAATACACCAACCGTATCCCACCAAGGTGGGGTGGCCCAAAAGGAAAAGCAAAAGTTTCTCCTTTTACATTTAGTAATGTATACAGGAGAAGGGATTACTAGCCCCTTGCTCCCAGCATTCTGGTCGCCTCTTATGACATGGACAGCTTACGGAGGAAAAATTTTGTTCCACTTTCCCATGGAAATTATTATAAAAAAAATGTGAGAAGGGTGCTCCATAGATGTGTATGTAGTGTCAGAGTTTTTTTTTTTTTTTGGGGGGGGGGGGGGAGCTGGACACACATTTATTACCTGAGCTTTAACTTACTTAATATACAACTTTTTTTTTTTAACACGTCGGCCATTTCCCACTAAGGCAGGGTGACCCAAAAAGAAAGAAGAAAGTTTCATCATTCAGCACTTTCACCATCACTCATACATAATCACTGACTTTGCTGAGGAGCTCAGATACAACAGTTTAGATGTCCCTCCAAACTGCCAATATCCCAAACTACTCCTTTAAAGTGCAGGCAAAATATACAAAATACAGCCTCTCTTCACTTAACAGCAGAGTTCCATTCCTAAGACCATGTTGGTAAATGAAGTCGTCTCTAAGTGAGGAGCATACTATAATGGATTGCGTCAACCATCTTTTATAGTTTTAATGACACAATTGCACCATTTATAACATTTCTGGTATATTTTTAAATGTTTATACAGTAGTGTACTGTATATTGTAATAAACAGAATAGAGGAAATCAGCTCAAATATACATTATTTAAGTATGCATACTGGTCAGAGAGCCTGTCGTAAGTCCAAGTCATTGGTAAATGAGTACGTCACTAAGTGAGGAGAGTCTGTATACAGAATTTTCACTCATATTATTGTGCCTACTATATATACAGAACATTATACTGCAATATTAACCTTTCTCTCAAACTTCTCCTTGACAACTACAACAGAACGCACAGGCACAACACAAGGCATAAAACACTCTTCGACATCCCTCGTGTCCATCTCACCCTATGCAAAAATGCAATGTACATAAAGGGCCCAAGAATCTGGAATTCATTACCCGAACCAGCAAAAGGTCCCCTGCCCACAAATCAATTTAAAGCTCTACTTATAGATCATCTCATCTCCCAAAATTAACCATATAACACTATGCTAAATCATATAGCCAGTTTCAAGCAACTCAAAAACTCCCAAAAACATTTATGACCACTTGATTAACTAAACATTAATACATACTTATACTTGTACTATTATATTATTGTTATTTGTGCTAAATTGTAATACCGTTTATTTTTTATATGCTACATCACAACTATATATTTCATTACTGTAAACCCTTAGCTACCTCATCATTCTAATATGGAAAATAATGTATAATTACAATTTACCACTCTGTACCTGCCTAGTCTTAAGTAGTCCGTAAGCATTACGATTAGTCTGCCCGAAATGCCCCAGCATGTTAGTGGTTTCTTTGTATCTAACATGTATAAAATGTAAACACACATTGTAACCTTTGCAAATAAATAAATTCTGTCTTTGTCTCTGTCCACTGGCGGGTGATACATGTTCATTTGGCATTATGTATACGTTTGCCAAGCATTTTCACCATCTTACATTATGTACAAGTTGTCTTCACACTGGTGCAGTGCAGTGGAATATATAACAGCAACACACACTTTTGAGAGTGAGTGATATTATTTATGAGTGAAGCCATACGAAAGGAATGCTTTTCTACAGTTACCCTCAGGAATACTATACAGTTTTTCTGGTGGTGTTGTACTAGAGAGAACATCTTACTGTAGTTATTGTTGTACACTCCTACAAGCTGCCCGGCTACCACACCTCACGATTATGTCAATTTGTTCTAGTGTGGTTGCATGTATTATGTTTATAACATAATATATGACATTTAAAGCACCCCAGAGCAATTATCATTATTATGCTTATTATGTCTTCAGCACTAGTGACACACTTAGTCACTTCCTTGCCAAATAGTGATTTTAACGTACCTGCATGCCAACACAGTGTGTAAGTTTATTTCGGTACAGGTACACAAGTACATTTTTTTTTTTTTTCAACAAGTCGGCCGTCTCCCACTGAGGCCATAAAGCAGGGTCCTCCTACAAATACAATTTAATCAGAAAATATTTAGAACACATACAGAATATCTGTCAAGAAAGCTCTGTTTCTGGTATCTCTTTAAGATTTCCCCAAAATGGGACACAACTTCATCAATGTAGATGTTACCAGCACGGCCTGCAACAGCTGTGTCAGGGTGATGTTCATCCATAAATGTTTGAACATAAAAAAGCAGGAACACTGCAGCAGGCCTGTTGGCCCATACTGGGCATGTCCTTCACAAACCATCCCACTAACAGAATCGTATTTGCCCAACCCAGTTTTCCATGCTTCCCAAGCAATAGGCTTTGATAATTCTATTCACTCATGCGCAAGTCCCACTCAGATCAAATCGTGTGTGTGGAGAAGTACCCTGTCTGGTGTGTGGGGAAGTACCCTGGCTGGTGTGTGGGGAAGTACCATGGATGATGTGTGGGGAAGTACCCTGGCTGGTGTGTAGGGAAGTACCACCACCACTTTTGTATCTTTCGACAAACTTTTTCTTGAATTCTATAGTGTTTCTCACCCTCTTTACCAAAGGACTGGCACTAGAAGTTTTCTTTGGGCCCACGGTGGTTTATTTAGCAGTTACAAGCACTAAAAACAATAGAATAATACAAAATGTATCGCCTCGGTCACAGACCCTGAGCTGCTTTGGGGATTAGCGTGGACGGTTACAAAGCATGGCTTGCTTCTGCAGTGTTTTAAAAATTGAGATTGGAGAGTTGAAGGAGGAGGTCTTGCTTCTCCAGGAGGAGATTAGGAGGCTGAAGGTCCACCTCAATGGGTCTGGGAGAGAGTGTGAGGTGGCTGGAGTTGTGGGGAATGAGGCTTCTAGTAGTGAGATGCAGTCTGTCTCTCGCTGTGAGGAGGCTGTAGGTGGGGAGGTAGCAACGGCTACCAGCAGTGAGGTGCAGTCCAGCACCTGCTACAAGTGGCAAGTGGTAACCAGTAATGGGAGGAGAATCAGAATAAGGAAAGTTAAGAGTGAAGATCTGAAGGTAGGAAATCGCTTCTCTGTTCTTCAGGATGAATGTACTTCAGTGGCCAGTGAAGGTAAGGGTACTACTGCCCCTGCTAACAGAGGTAAGCACATTCTTGTGGTTGGTGACTCTCAGGTAAGATATATTGACCGTGCTTTTTGTAATAGGAATAAGAAGATGAGAGATAGTGTGTGCTTCCCTGGAGCTGGTGTTGGGGACATAGTTAATGGCTGGATAATATCATGTCAGGTAATGGGAACAAGCCCCTTATCTGTCTCAGTGCTGGTGGAAATGATATTGGGAAGGGTAGGAGAGAAGAGCTGCTAGATAAGTACAGGTCAGCTATAGATTTCATTAAGTCTAAGGGAGGGGTCCCAATCATATGTAGCATCTTGCCTAGAAGGGGAGTAGGAAATGAATGGTTGTCTAGGGCAATTGGTGTAAATTGCTGGCTAGACAGATACTGCAAGGAACTTGCAATCCCATTCATTGACAACTGGAACAACTTTTATGGCAAACATGATATGTATGCAAGGGATGGGGTACATCTCTCTGGGGCTGGGGTGGTAGCACTTGCAAACTCAATTGAGAAGGTCATTGGTGAAATGCCTATGATTTTAAACTGATAGAAGATAGATGTATGTGTGTGTGTGGGAAACAAGCAGGTTGCAACACTAAGGTTGGAAACAGTAAATGTATAAAAGGCATTCAGCATGAAGTTATAAATAAAGACAATAGATCAGGTCAGCAAACAAAGGGGGACAGCAGAGGGCAGCAAGGTCAGCAAACAAAGGGGGACAGCAGAGGGCAGCAAGGTCAGCAAACAAAGGGGGACAGCAGAGGGCAGCAAGGGACTAGCTCCCTTAAGGTTTACTATACTAATAGCAGGAGTGTAAGAAATAAGATAGATGAGCTAAGATTAATTGCAAGTGCAGGAAACATAGATATTATTGCTATAACAGAGACCTGGCTCAATCTGAAAGATAGAGAGATGCCCTCTGAATGTCACATACAAGGCTATAAATTATTCCACACTGACAGGGTCAACAGGAAGGGTGGTGGAGTAGCGATGTATGTCAGAGACAATTTAAATTGTTGTGTTAGACAAGATATAAAATTAGAAGCGTCAGCCACTGAATCTGTTTGGTTACAGCTTCTCGAGGGCCGAGAAAAACTAATTTTGGGTGTGATTTACAGGGCCCCAAATCTTGATAGGGAGTGCAGTAAACTTCTATGGGACGAAATTCTTAAGGCATCTACATACGAAAATGTTGTGCTAATGGGAGATTTCAACTATAGACAGATAGACTGAAGCAATTTGACAGGAAATTTAGAGTCAGGTGACTTTCTTGATACGATCCAGGATTGTTTTTTTAAAACAGCTTCTGACAGAGCCAACTAGGGGAAATAACCTCCTTGACTTGGTTCTTGCCAGTAGGGAAACACTAATTAATAATCTTGAGGTTAATGATGAGCTTGGGGAAAGTGATCACAAATCACTCAGTTTTAATATATCATGGAATTCCCCTAATAATGGCAATCAAGTCTCCGTCCCTGACTTCCGCTTGGCTGATTTCATAGGACTGAAAAATTACTTAGGTGGGCTGAACTGGAATGACCTGACTAAGGGTCAGGTAGGTGGTGATGGTTGCCAATATGACACTTTCCAGGGCATAGTTTTAGCTGCTCAGTCAAATTATGTTCCAAATAGGGAAATCAGATCAAACAAAAATGATCCTAAATGGATGAACAATAGATTAAAATATCTGACTGGTCGAAAGAGAGGCATATATAGGCAAATCAAAAGAGGAGAGGGGCAATTAAGAAATCGATATATTCAGTTAAAGAGAGAAATAAAAAAGGGAATTAGAAAAGCAAAAAGAGATTATGGGGTTAAAGTTGCAAGAGAATCGAAGACTAACACAAAAGGATTCTTTCAGGTATACAGAAGCAAGATCAGGGACAAGATAGGCCCACTCAAAAGTTCCTCGGGTCAGCTCACTGACAGTGATAAGGAAATGTGTAGAATTTTTAACACATACTTCCTCTCAGTTTTACACAGGAGGATACCAGTGATATTCCAGAAATGATAAATTATGTAGAACAGGACGATAATAAACTGTGCACGATTAGGGTCACAAGTGACATGGTCCTTAGGCAAATAGATAAATTAAAACCTAACAAATCCCCAGGCCCTGATGAACTGTATGCAAGGGTTCTAAAGGAATGTAAAGAGGAGCTTAGCAAACCTTTGGCTAATCTTTTCAACATATCACTACAAACTGGCATGGTGCCAGATAAGTGGAAAATGGCAAATGTGATACCTATTTTCAAAGCAGGTGACAGGTCCTTAGCTTTGAACTATAGACCAATAAGCCTAACCTCCATAGTGGGAAAATTTATGGAATCAATAATTGCCAAGGCATGGTTTTACAAAGGGGCATTCCTGCCTTACGAATTTATTAACTTTTTTCACTAAGGTGTTTGAGGAGGTAGATCATGGTAATGAATATGATATTGTGTATATGGACTTCAGTAAGGCTTTTGACAGGGTCCCACATCAGAGACTACTGAGGAAAATTAACGCACATGAAATAGGAGGAGAAATTTTTTCCTGGATAGAGGCATGGTTGACAAATAGGCAGCAGAGAGTTTGCATAAATGGGGAGAAATTAGAGTGGGGAAACGTCACGAGCAGTGTTCCACAGGGGTCAGTGTTGGGCCCCTGCTGTTCACAATCTACATAAACGACATAGATGAGGGCATAAAGAGCGACATCAGCAAGTTTGCCGATGACACCAAAATAGGCCATCGAATTCATTCTGACAAGGACATTAGAGCACTCCAGGAAGATTTGAATAGACTGATGCAGTGGTCAGAGAAGTGGCAGATGCAGTTTAATATAGACAAATGCAAAGTTCTAAATGTTGGACAGGACAATAACCATGCCACATATAAACTAAATAATGTAGATCTTAATATTACAGATTGCGAAAAAGATTTAGGAGTTCTGGTTAGCAGTAATCTGAAACCAAGACAACAGTGCATAAGTGTTCGCAATAAAGCTAATAGAATCCTTGGCTTCATATCAAGAAGCATAAATAATAGGAGTCCTCAGGTTGTTCTTCAACTTTATACATCCTTGGTTAGGCCTCATTTAAATTATGCTGCACAGTTTTGGTCCATCACGTTCGGGATGACATCATTACCAAGGGTCCACTGTAATAGTAATATGCAAAAATAATCACTGAGGCACATTAAATGTCATATAATACAGGAAAGAGTAAGGTTATGAGGATAACAAAAAGATTAGGTGATGAAAGATTGGATATCAGATTGGAGGGAGAGAGTATGGAGGAGGTGAATGTATTCAGATATTTGGGAGTGGACGTGTCAGCGGATGGGTCTATGAAAGATGAAGTGAATCATAGAATTGATGAGGGGAAAAGGGTGAGTGGTGCACTTAGGAGTTGTGGAGACAAAGAACTTTGTCCTTGGAGGCAAAGAGGGGAATGTATGAGAGTATAGTTTTACCAACGCTCTTATATGGGTGTGAAGCATGGGTGATGAATGTTGCAGCGAGGAGAAGGCTGGAGGCAGTGGAGATGTCATGTCTGAGGGCAATGTGTGGTGTGAATATAATGCAGAGAATTCGTAGTTTGGAAGTTAGGAGGAGGTGCGGGATTACCAAAACTGTTGTCCAGAGGGCTGAGGAAGGGTTGTTGAGGTGGTTCGGACATGTAGAGAGAATGGAGCGAAACAGAATGACTTCAAGAGTGTATCAGTCTGTAGTGGAAGGAAGGCGGGGTAGGGGTCGGCCTAGGAAAGGTTGGAGGGAGGGGGTAAAGGAGGTTTTGTGTGCGAGGGGCTTGGACTTCCAGCAGGCATGTGTGAGCGTGTTTGATAGGAGTGAATGGAGACAAATGGTTTTTAATACTTGACGTGCTGTTGGAGTGTGAGCAAAGTAACATTTATGAAGGGGTTCAGGGAAACCTGCAGGCCGGACTTGAGTCCTGGAGATGGGAAGTACAGTGCCTGCACTCTGAAGGAGGGGTGTTAATGTTGCAGTTTAAAAACTGTAGTGTAAAGCACCCTTCTGGCAAGACAGTGATGGAGTGAATGATGGTGAAAGTTTTTCTTTTTCGGGCCACCCTGCCTTGGTGGGAATCGGCCAGTGTGATAATAATAATAATAAAAATAATACATTAATATGCATGTACACATTTTCAATAATGCATCTGTGATATTTTTCCAAGATTATATAATAAACATGTTATGTAACATAAATATGATAAATACAACCTACAGTAGAATAAATTAACATAAACATAAAATGTTTTTCTAGTCAGAGTGTCAGAATGAATAACATTTTCTCTAGTTAAACACCAAAGAAAATGTGTACACAGTAATGTTACTGGGGGTAACTGGGGGTAAAGAGAGAGAGAGGAAACTTGCATTATGTTGGAAACTAAACAATATTGAATTTATACACAAATAACCCGCACATAAAAGAGAGAAGCTTACGACGACGTTTCGGTCCGACTTGGACCATTGACAAAGTCACACTGTGACTTTGTCAATGGTCCAAGTCGGACCGAAACGTCGTCGTAAGCTTCTCTCTTTTATGTGCGGGTTATTTGTGTATTGTTCCAGTCACGGTATTGTGCCTTTTTGTTATTTATTAATATTGAATTTATCATTTTTTTTTTTAACAAGTTGGCCATCTCCCACCGAGGCAGGGTGACCCAAAAAGAAAGAAAATCCCCAAAAAGAAAATGCTTTCATCATCATTCAACACTTTTGCCTCACTCACACATAATCACTGTTTTTGCAGAGGTGCTCAGAACACAACAGTTTAGAAGCATATACGTATAAAGATACACAACATATCCCTCCAAACTGCCAATATCCTGAACCCCTCCTTTAGAGTGCAGGCATTGTACTTCCCATTTCCAGGACTCAAGTCCGGCTATACATACAAAAATAACCGGTTTCCCTGAATCCCTTCACTAAATATTACCCTGCTCACACTCCAATAATTCGTCAGGTCCCAAATACCATTCGTCTCCATTCACTCCTATCAAACACACTCATGCATGCCTGCTGGAAGTCCAAGCCCCTCGCCCACAAAACCTCCCTTACCCCTTCCTTCCAACCTTTTCGAGGACGACCCTTACCCCGCCTTCCTTCCCCTACAGATTTATACGCTCTCCATGTCATTCAATTTTGATCCATTCTCTCTAAATGACCAAACCACCTCAACAACCTCTCTTCAGCCCACTGACTAATACTTTTATTAACTCCACACCTTCTCCTAATTTCCACACTTCGAATTTTTTGCCTAATATTTACACCACACATTGCCCTTAGACAGGACATCTCCACTGCCTCTAACCGCCTCATCGCTGCTGCATTCACAACCCAAGCTTCACACCCATATAAGAGTGTTGGTACTACTATACTTTCATACATTCCCTTCATTGTCTCCATAGATAATGTTTTATGTCTCCACATATACCTCAACACACCACTCACCTTTTTTCCCTCATCAATTCTATGATTAACCTCATCCTTCACAAATCCATCCATTATTATTATTATTATTATTATTATTATTATTATTATTATTAACCCTTTCAGGGTCCCCAGATTTGCTCTCAGGGTCGCTCAAATTTCAAAAAAAAAAAAAAAATCTTATGAAAAGATAGAGAATCTTTTCCCAATCATAATGACACCACAAGTATGAAATTCGATGGAAAACTTACGGAATTATGCTCTCACAAAGTTAGCAGTCTCGACGATGTTTAAGCATCGGCAATTTTGCCCACTTTGAGCCCTATTTTCGGCCAATTCCAGTGTACTAGTTGACAAAAATTATAACTATTTCACTAGAACTCCATTTTTTCTATCGAATGAGTACAAGAAACCACCCATTTACCGATTTCAACTATCCAGTAAAGTGGTCAGAATTTAGCAATTTTGCCAGTTTCACACAAATTTCAAAAGAAGCCAATTTCCAAATAGGGTCCAGAATAAACAAATAAGACATTCCTGGCACTAAAATAACATTTCCTCTGTTCATTGGTCACGTCCCCACGCCCCTCTTACATTCTTTTGCTTTCCACTTTGAATTTTTATTCTCACAAAAAATAGAAGATTTACTGTTATGCAGACTACTGCATTAGTGTAGAAATGGTATAAATAATATCAGCGCACTTGTGGAAGAATATTAGACTCACCAGTTGACGTGCATTGGACGCTTAGCATGATTTGTTTACTTTTGAACTTCGGTAAAAATCAAACATTTCTGCTACTTTGAGCTCAATTTCAAGGTACTTTTCATTGTAAAACCAGTCAAAATCATCTCAATTTTTGTAATATGTCTTCCATTCTATAAAATGAGACCAGGAAAAGTACAATACAACAATACAGTGGACCCCCGCATAACGATTACCTCCAAATGCGACCAATTATGTAAGTGTATTTATGTAAGTGCATTTGTACGTGTATGTTTGGGGGTCTGAAATGAATAATCTACTTCACAATATTCCTTATGGGAATAAATTCGGTCAGTACTGGCACCTGAACATACTTATGGAGTGAAAAAATATCGTTAACCGGGGGTCCACTGTAAATACCATACAAAAATACAGTGCAAAGTCGCTGTTTTAATCCCAAAACACGGTCAGTTTTTTTTTTTTCTCATTACGCAGTGTGTGCTGCAAGATTTTTTTTATAATGCGCACACTGACCACATAGACCCATTCTTTCATATGTAGGCCTACCAGCTTTCTCTCACTAGATTTGAGGGCGCTAGAATTTAGGCGTACTAGTACGTGAAAAACCCTGGTGCCTAAGCCGTACTAGTACATCCGAAACCCTGAAAGGGTTAAAGAGAGAGAGAGAGAGTTTGCATTGAGCTGGAAGCTAAACAATATTGTATTATTATTATTATAATCACTATTATTATTTTTTTTTTCAACAAACCGGCCGCATCCCACCAAGGAAGGTGGCCCAAAAAGAAAAACGAAAGTTTCTCTTTTTTAATTTAGTAATTTATACAGGAGAAGGGGTTACTAGGCCCTTGCTCCCAGCATTTTAGTCGCCTCTTACAACACGCATGGCTTACAGAGGAAGAATTCTGTTCCACTTCCCCATGGAGACTATTATTATTATTATTATCATCATAATACAAACACTTTACTTTGTACACAATGTAAAGTGTTTGTATTATGGTATAATACAAACGTGTTTGTTTACATCTCAACGTCTCTGTTCTCTCTCTCGTTTATTTGTTTTATCTCATTTACTCACCTCACACCCTACATTAACCCTTAAACTCTCCAAACGTAGATCTACGTCCACATGCGTAACGCTCCGACCTTGATTTTCCCCAATTGAAAGCATGTAAAAAAATGTAGATCTACATTCGAAGCCCCCCCCCCCCCCCCCCCGCAGGTGGACGTAGATCTACGTTTAGACAGTTTAAGGGTTAAGACTAGAAATACTTTAAAGAAAGTACAGTGAATCATCAGTTTTTGGCCCATGCGGAAATCGTACAATTCGCATTTCGAGTATTTTCAGTAAAATTTCCCCCCAAATTTCATACATCCGCTCAGAAATTGTTAGTACCAGACACATGCGTCTAGGCCGCTCATACATTCATGACTCACTCCTGGGCACATTAAATGTCTTATTTTAGGTTAATATAGACATTTTCATTTATCCACATATGAAATTTTCTTCAAAATTATATAAGAAACATGTTACACAGCATATAAACATGCAATGTTTATATGCAGTGGAGGGTAAACATTACATTTTCTCTGGTCCAGCGTTAGAGAAAACTGTATGAATCTGTGTTGGTCCAGTAACCGCCCTTAATACACAAGCTTTTGTTTACAATTCTTGGCATGAATTATTCATTACTTCTCCCTTTGTTTATGATGGCATGTAAAGGTAGTTGTTAGAAATGATTAAACTCAGTGAACAGGGTATGTTGATGGTAATAATATGGCTGTGGGTAGCAGTGTATGTAGCCAGTAGGTAGGGGTTGGATGTGAATGGTCAGGATGTGGAAGAGTTGGCGGAAAACCACAGGGAAGAGCTAGCAAGTCTTCAAGGTATGTAATGTTCATTTATCATTAAAATTAGTCATTTATATTTATTTCTGTTTCCTGTATGTAAAACTATAGTTATTCTCTATAAAATGTATTTTTTTGTAAATATTTTTGAGTGTCTAGAAAGGATTAATTGAATTTACATTATTTCTTATGGGAAATATTACTTCGGTTTTTGGCCAACCTTCTACAACAGATTAATTGTGAAAACCAGGGGTCTACTGCAATGTGTGAACTGTATATGCATTTTATCGCTCTGGGACGCTTTAAATGTTAAGTGGATGGGGTGGGGTGGCCTGGATGGTTACCATACCTAAGACACCTGATTTCTTACTGTAAACACTACTCATCTCACCCTACATTAAGACTACAAATATTTTAAGGTAAGTAATGAGTGTACTATATGTGTATTTTACTTTTTGTTTTTAATGACTAGTTCTATTGCTAACTTAATATATGTTAGTGTAAACTTGTTATCTAGCATTTATATGCATTTATAAGGGGAAAAAAGGGTGTTCCACTTCACGGCGATTTCAGCTTTACGGCGGTAGCCTGGAACCCAACCTGCCATATAAGTGGGGCCCTACTGTATATGAAACTGCAATTAATAGTGAAGAATCCTCCTTCCGCAAGCCACACATGTCATAAGAGGTGACTAAAATACCGGGAGCAAGGGGCTAGTAACCCTGTTCTCCTGGAAAAATTACTAAATACAGTGGACCCCCGCATAACGATGGCATCACATAGCGATTTTTCCGCATACCGATTACTTTTATCGCAAAATTTTTGCCGCGCATACCGATTAAAAACCCGCTTACCGATTTTCGTCCGAGACGCGTCCAATGTGCCCTCAGCCAGCCTCACATGTGCCGGCCGTCCCATTGTTTACCAGCCAGCCTCCGCGGTAACATCCAAGCATACACTCGGAATATTTCGTATTATTACAGTGTTTTCGGTGCTGTTTCTGGAAAATAAGTGACCATGGGCCCCAAGAAAGCTTCTAGTGCCAACCCTGTGGTAAAAAGGGTGAGAATTAGTATGGAAATTAAGAAAGATTTTGAAGGGTTTGGGGCTAACCCTGAGAAGCCTATGCCAGTTGTGGAATCCATTGTGCCTACTTCAAAGATTAAGGAAATGTGTGCACAGTGGGTTGAACTGCAAACCTTTATAGATGAAAATCACCCTGACACAGCTGTTGCAAGCCGTGCTGGTGACTATTTCAATGACAATGTTGTGGCCCATTTTAGACAAATCGTAAAGGAACGGGAGGTACAGAGCTCTATGGACAGATTTGTTGTGCGACAGAGGTCCAGTGACTCTCAAGCTGGTCCTAGTGGCATTAAAAGAAGAAGGGAAGTAACCCCGGAAAAGGACTTGCTACCTCAAGTCGTAATGGAAGGGGATTCCCCTTCTAAACAGTAAGAAGATAATGCTCTCCCCTCCTCCCATCCCATCAATCATCACCAGATCTTCAATAAAAGTAAGTGTCATTTAATTGTGCATGCCTTTTTCAGTTTGTGTGTATTAAAATTAACATTTCATGTGGTAAAAAAAAAATTTTTTCATACTTTTGGGCGTCTTGCACGGATTAATTTGATTTCCATTATTTCTTATGGGGAAAATTCATTCGCATAACGATTATTTCGCATAACGATGAGCCCTCTTGCACGGATTAAAATCGTTAACCGGGGGTCCACTGTACAGTGGACCCCCGCATACCGTCGGCATCACATAACGTTCAATCCACATACCGCTTGCTTTTATCGCAAAAATTTTGCCTCGCATACCGCTCAAAAACCCGCTCACCGCTCTTCGTCCGAGACGCGTCCAATGTGCGCCCTTAGCCAGCCTCGCATGTGCCGCCGGTGGCATTGTTTACCAGCCAGCCTCCACGGTAACATCCAAGCATACAATCGGAACATTTAGTATTATTACAGAGTTTTTGGTGATTTTATCTGCAAAATAAGTGACCATGGGCCCCAAGAAAGCTTCTAGTGCCAACCCTACAGCAATAAGGGTGAGAATTACTATAGAGATGAAGAAAGAGATCATTGATAAGTATGAAAGTGGAGTGCGTGTCGCCAACCTGGCCAGGTTGTACAAGAAACCCAAATCAACCATCGCTACTATTGTGGGCAACAGAAAGGCAATCAAGGAAGCTGTTCTTGCCAAAGGTTTAACTGTGTTTTCGAAACAGAGATCGCAAGTGATGGAAGATGTTGAGAGACTCTTATTGGTGTGGATAAATGAAAAACAGCTAGCAGGAGATAGCGTCCCTCAAGCGATCATAAGCGAAAAGGCTAGGAAGTTGCATGAGGATTTAATTAAAAAAATGCCTGCAACTAGTGATGATGTGAGTGAATTTAAGGCCAGCAAAGGTTGGTTTGAGAGATTTAAGAAGCGTAGTGGCATACATAGTGTGATAAGGCATGGTGAGGCTGCCAGTTCGGAACACAAAGCAGCTGAAAAATATGTGCAGGAATTCAAGGAGTACATAGACAGTGAAGGACTGAAACCTGAACAAGTGTTTAATTGTGATGAAACAGGCCTGTTTTGGAAGAAAATGCCAAGCAGGACCTACATTACTCAGGAGGAAAAGGCACTCCCAGGACATAAGCCTATGAAAGACAGGCTTACTTTGTTGATGTGTTCCAATGCTACTGGTGATTGCAAAGTGAAGCCTTTATTAGTGTATCACTCTGAAACTCCCAGAGCGTTCAGGCAAAAGAATGTCCTCAAGGAGAATTTGTGTGTGCTGTGGAGGGCAAACAGTAAGGCATGGGTCACTAGGGACTTTTTCTATGACTGGTTACACCATGCATTTGCCCCCAATGTGAAACATTACCTAACTGAAAAGAAATTAGAACTTAAGTGCCTCCTGGTGTTAGACAATGCCCCTGGTCATCCTACAGACGTGGCAGAGCGACTTTATGGGGACATGAAATTCATTAAGGTGAAGTTTTTGCCTCCTAATACCACTCCTCTCCTGCAGCCCATGGACCAGCAGGTTATTGCAAACTTCAAAAAACTGTACACAAAAGCTCTGTTTGAAAGGTGCTTTGTAGTGACCTCAGAAACTCAACTGACTCTAAGAGAGTTTTGGAGAGAGCACTTTAATATCCTCAATTGTGTAAACCTTATAGGTAAGGCTTGGGAGGGAGTGACTAAGAAGACCTTGAACTCTGCTTGGAAGAAACTGTGGCCAGAATGTGTAGACCAAAGGGATTTTGAAGGGTTTGAGGCTAACCCTGAGAATCCTATGCCAGTTGAGGAATCCATTATGGCATTGGGAAAGTCCTTGGGGTTGGAGGTTAGTGGGGATGATGTGGAAGAGTTGGTGGAGGAGGACAATGAAGAACTAACCACTGATGAGCTGATAGATCAACTTCAACAGCAAGAGGCCAGACCTGAGGAAACTGGTTCGAAGGAGGGGAGAGAGAAATTGAAGAAATTGCCTACTACAAAGATTAAGGAAATCTGTGCAAAGTGGCTTGAAGTGCAAACCTTCATGGATGAAAATCACCCTCACACAGCTATTGCAAGCCGTGCTGGTGACTATTACACTGACAATGTTGTGAAACACTTTAGGGAAGTCATAAAGGAACGAGAGGTACAGGCCACTATGGACAGATATGTTGTGCGAAAGAAGCCCAGTGACTCTGAAGCTGGTCCTAGTGGCATTAAAAGAAGAAGGGAAGTAACCCCAGAAAAGGACTCGACACCTCAAGTCTTAATGGAAGGGGATTCCCCTTCTAAACACTAACACTCTCTCTCCCCTCCTCCCATCCCATCAATCATCACCAGATCTTCAATAAAAGTAAGTGTCATGTAATTGTGCATGCCTTTTTCAGTTTGTGTGTATTAAATTAACATTTCATGTGGTAAAATTTTTTTTTTCATACTTTTGGGTGTCTTGCACGGATTAATTTGATTTCAATTATTTCTTATGGGGAAAATTCATTCGCATACCGATCATTTCGCATAACAATGAGCCCTCTTGCACGGATTAAAGTCGCTATGCGGGGGTCCACTGTATACAAATTTGAAAAACTTCATGAAAGTGTTTCTTCTTTTTTGGGTCACCCTGCCTTGGTGGGAGACAGCTGGTGTGTTAAAAAAAAATCATTGGTATACTCACCTTAATAGCCTGTGCTGGAAATGTGAAGAAGTTTTTGTGAACATAACGCAGACATGAGTAATCACAATGATGAGTGGTACCATAGTCCACAAAGAATAGCTGAAAAAAAAGTAACTAAATTGTCATTTAAATCCTATTAAAAAAATTTCAGTATAGTATACAAAAGAGAAAAAAGTTTAAAATAGGAACAGGAGTTGAAGCTATTTATGGGCTAATATGAGTGACAAATTTAATACATGAAATCATTCAATTAAGAAGCTGCCACCTGTCATCCTCAGAGTAGATAAATAAAATAATACACTACCAAAGTAATCTAGGTAGTGGGTTCGTAGACAACAACCATCCAGGGAGATACTACCATCCTGCCAAGTGAGTGAAAAAGAAACCTGTAATTGTTTTATATGGTAGGATTGCTGGTGTCTTTTTCTGTCTCATAAAGATGCAAGATTTCAGGTATGACTTGCTACTTCTACTTATACTTAGGTTACACTACACTTGCATGTACAAGCATATACAGCCTCTCCTCACTTACCAATGGAGTTCCATTCCTAAAACCATATCGGTAAGCGAATTTATCGCTAATCGAGGAATCACCCCTTACTGACACTTCAAACTGTCATCACCCAAAATTAAAACAATCAGTTTTATGTTTGCTGAGAAATTCCTTTCAATCTGTTTATTATTAATGGTAATACAACATGAACAGGAAATGTATGCATAGCTGATTACTTGGGATTTTTTTTTTTTTTTTTTTTTTTTTGAGAAAATTGCATTTTTTGCAGTCTTTGCATAGGATAAGAGTGATCTTTTATAGTTACCCTTTAAGCACACAGCACGTAACGTTTTCTGTAATGGTCGCAATCACTTTTTTTTTATCCCTTCCCCCTCCAATACTTCTCTATGTAAGTTTTTATTAATTTGGGCATCTTTATCATGCTTCTACATAATTTATTTTTTTTTTTTTTTTCAACAAGTCGGTCGTCTCCCACCGAGACAGGGTGACCCAAAAAAGAAAGAAAATCCCCAAAAAGAAAATACTTTCATCATTCAACACTTTCACCACACTCACACATTATCACTGCTTTTGCAGAGGTGCTCAGAATACAACAGTTTAGAAGCATATACGTATAAAGATACACAACATATCCCTCCAAACTGACAATATCCCAAACCCCTCCTTTAAAGTGCAGGCATTGTACTTCCCATTTCCAGGACTCAAGTCCGACTATATGAAAATAACCGGTTTCCCTGAATCCCTTCACTAAATATTACCCTGCTCACACTCCAACAGAACGTCAGGTCCCAAGTATCATTTGTCTCCATTCACTCCTATCTAACACGCTCATGCACGCTTGCTGGAAGTCCAAGCCCCTCGCCCACAAAACCTCCTTTACCCCCTCTTTCCAACCCTTTCGAGGACGACCCCTACCCCTCTTTCCTTCCCCTATAGATTTATATGCTTTCCATGTCATTCTACTTTGATCCATTCTCTCTAAATGACCAAACCACCTCAACAAACCCTCTTCTGCCCTCTGACTAATGCTTTTATTAACTCCACACCTTCTCCTAATTTCCACACTCCGAATTTTCTGCATAATATTTACACCACACATTGCCCTTAGACAGGACATCTCCACTGCCTCCAACCGTCTCCTCGCTGCTGCATTTACCACCCAAGCTTCACATCCATATAAGAGTGTTGGTACTACTATACTTTCATACATTCCCTTTTTTGCCTCCATAGATAACGTTTTTTGACTCCACATATACCTCAACGCACCACTCACCTTTTTTCCCTCATCAATTCTATGATTAACCTCATCCTTCATAAATCCATCCGCCGACACGTCAACTCCCAAGTATCTGAAAACATTCACTTCTTCCATACTCCTCCTCCCCAATTTGATATCCAATTTTTCTTTATCTAAATCATTTGATACCCTCATCACCTTACTCTTTTCTATGTTCACTTTCAACTTTCTACCTTTACACATTCTCAAACTCATCCACTAACCTTTGCAAATTTTCTTTAGAATCTCCCATAAGCACAGTATCATCAGCAAAGAGTAACTGTGTCAATTCCCATTTTGAAATTGATTCCCCATAATTTAATCCCACCCCTCTCCCGAACACCCTAGCATTTACTTCTTTTACAACCCCATCTATAAATATATTAAACAACCATGGTGACATTACACATCCCTGTCTAAGACCTACTTTTACCGGGAAGTATTCTCCCTCTCTTCTACACACCCTAACCTGAGCCTCACTATCCTCATAAAAGCTCTTTACAGCATTTAGTAACTTACCACCTATTCCATAAACTTGCAACATCTGCCACATTGCTCCTCTATCCACTCTATCATATGCCTTTTCTAAATCCATAAATGCAATAAAAACTTCCCTACCTTTATCTAAATACTGTTCACATATATGCTTCAATGTAAACACTTGATCTACACATCCCCTACCCACTCTGAAGCCTCCTTGCTCATCCACAATTCTACATTCTGTCTTACCTCTAATTCTTTCAATTACAGTGGACCCCCGCATAACGATGGCATCACATAGCGATTTTTCCGCATACCGATTACTTTTATCGCAAAATTTTTGCCGCGCATACCGATTAAAAACCCGCTTACCGATTTTCGTCCGAGACGCGTCCAATGTGCCCTCAGCCAGCCTCACATGTGCCGGCCGTCCCATTGTTTACCAGCCAGCCTCCGCGGTAACATCCAAGCATACACTCGGAATATTTCGTATTATTACAGTGTTTTCGGTGCTGTTTCTGGAAAATAAGTGACCATGGGCCCCAAGAAAGCTTCTAGTGCCAACCCTGTGGTAAAAAGGGTGAGAATTAGTATGGAAATTAAGAAAGATTTTGAAGGGTTTGGGGCTAACCCTGAGAAGCCTATGCCAGTTGTGGAATCCATTGTGCCTACTTCAAAGATTAAGGAAATGTGTGCACAGTGGGTTGAACTGCAAACCTTTATAGATGAAAATCACCCTGACACAGCTGTTGCAAGCCATGCTGGTGACTATTTCAATGACAATGTTGTGGCCCATTTTAGACAAATCGTAAAGGAACGGGAGGTACAGAGCTCTATGGACAGATTTGTTGTGCGACAGAGGTCCAGTGACTCTCAAGCTGGTCCTAGTGGCATTAAAAGAAGAAGGGAAGTAACCCCGGAAAAGGACTTGCTACCTCAAGTCGTAATGGAAGGGGATTCCCCTTCTAAACAGTAAGAAGATAATGCTCTCCCCTCCTCCCATCCCATCAATCATCACCAGATCTTCAATAAAAGTAAGTGTCATTTAATTGTGCATGCCTTTTTCAGTTTGTGTGTATTAAAATTAACATTTCATGTGGTAAAAAAAAATTTTTTTCATACTTTTGGGCGTCTTGCACGGATTAATTTGATTTCCATTATTTCTTATGGGGAAAATTCATTCGCATAACGATTATTTCGCATAACGATGAGCCCTCTTGCACGGATTAAAATCGTTAACCGGGGGTCCACTGTATAACCCTACCGTATACTTTTCCTGGTATACTCAGTAAACTTATTCCTCTATAATTTTTACAATCTCTTTTGTCCCCTTTCCCTTTATATAAAGGGACTATACATGCTCTCCACCAATCCCTAGGTACCTTCCCCTCTTTCATACATTTATTAAACAAAAGTACCAACCACTCCAACACTATATCCCCCCCTGCTTTTAACATTTCTGTCATGATCCCATCAGTTCCAGCTGCTTTACCCCTTTTCATTCTACGTAATGCCTCACGTACCTCCACCACACTTACATTCTGCTCTTCTTCACTCCTAAAAGATGGTATACCTCCCTGGCCAGTGCATGAAATTACCGCCTCCCTTTCTTCCTCAACATTTAAAAGTTCCTCAAAATATTCTCGCCATCTACCTAATACCTCCCTCTCCCCATCTACTAACTCCCCTACTGTTTTTAACAGACAAATCCATACTTTCCCTAGGCTTTCTTAACTTGTTTAACTCACTCCAAAATTTTTTCTTATTTTCATTAAAATTTCTTGACAGTGCCTCTCCCACTCTTTCATCTGCTCTCCTTTTGCACTCTCTCACCACTCTCTTCACCTTTCTTTTACTCTCCATATACTCTGCTCTTCTTAAAACACTTCTGCTTTGTAAAAACCTCTCGTAAGCTACCTTTTTCTCTTTTATCACACCCTTTACTTCATCATTCCACCAATCATTCCTCTTTCCTCCTGCCCCCACCCTCCTATAACCACAAACTTCTGCCCCACATTCTAATACTGCATTTTTAAAACTATTCCAACCCTCTTCAACCCCCCCACTACTCATCTTTGCACTAGCCCACCTTTCTGCCAATAGTCGCTTATATCTCGCCCGAACTTCCTCCTCCCTTAGTTTATACACTTTCACCTCCCTCTTACTTGTTGTTGCCACCTTCCTCTTTTCCCATCTACCTCTTACTCTAACTGTAGCTACAACTAAATAATGATCTGATATATCAGTTGCCCCTCTATAAACATGTACATCCTGGAGCCTACCCATCAACCTTTTATCCACCAATACATAATCTAACAAACTACTTTCATTACGTGCTACATCATACCTTGTATATTTATTTATCCTCTTTTTCATAAAATATGTATTACTTATTACCAAATTTCTTTCTACACATAGCTCAATTAAAGGCTCCCCATTTACATATACCCCTGGCACCCCAAATTTACCTACTACTCCCTCCATAACATTTTTACCCACTTTAGCATTGAAATCCCCAACCACCATTACTCTCACACTTGATTCAAAACTCCTCATGCATTCACTCAACATTTCCCAGAATCTCTCTCTCTCCTCTACACTTCTCTCTTCTCCAGGTGCATACATGCTTACTATAACCCACTTTTCACATCCAATCTTTATTTTACTCCACATAATCCTTGAACTTATGCATTTGTAGTCCCTCTTTTCCTGCCATAGCTTATCCTTCAACATTATTGCTACTCCTTCTTTAGCTCTAACTCTATTTGAAACCCCTGACCTAATCCCATTTATTCCTCTCCATTGAAACTCTCCCACCCCCTTCAGCTTTGTTTCACTTAAAGCCAGGACATCCAGTTTCTTCTCATTCATAACATCCACAATCATCTCTTTCTTATCATTTGCACAACATCCACGCACATTCAGACTTCCCACTTTGACAATTTTCTTCTTTTTATTCTTTTTAGTAATCTTTACAGGAAAAGGGGTTACTAGCCCATTGTTCCCGGCATTTTAGTTGACTTTTACAACACGCATGGCTTACGGAGGAAAGATTCTTATTCCACTTCCCCATGGATATAAAAGGAAAAGTAATAAGACCAAGAACTATTAAGATAAAATCAAAGAAAACTCAGATGAGTGTGTATAAATAAACGTGTACATGTATGTGTAGTGTGACCTAAGAGTAAATATGATAGGTAGATAACCTTTACTGATAGTAATATTATATTTTTTTGTATTATTATTAACACATCAGCCGTTTTCCACCAAGGCAGTGTGGTCTGAAAAATAAAAGCTTCCATCATCATTCACTCCATCACTGTCTTGCCAGAGCCATGCTTACACTACAGTTATAAAACTGTAACATTAACACCCCTACTTCAGAGTACCAGCACTGTACTTCCCATCTCCAGGAATCAAGTCCAGTAGATAACCTTTATTGATAGTAATAGCATAATTCTTTTTCTTCTTTCAACAAACCAGCCGTATCCCACCGAGGCAGGGTGGTCCAAAAAGAAAAACAAAAGTTTCTCTTTATAACCCTTAAACTGTCCAAACGTAGATCTACGTTTTTTTCAACATTTGAAAGTATGTAAAAAACGTAGATCTTTTTTTTTTAATTTGAAAGCGTGTAAAAAAACTTTGATCTACTTTTTTTATAGTATGTATGTACATGTATATTTAAAAATATGTAAAAAAACGTAGATCTACTTTTGGAGCACTACACATGTGAACGTAGATCTATATTTGGACAGTTTAAGGGTTAAATTTAGTAATATATACAGGAGAAGGATTTACTAGTCCCTTGCTCCTGGCATTTTAGTCACCCTTTACGACACGCATGGCTTACGGAGGAAGAATTCTGTTCCACTTCCCCATGGAGAAATAGTATAATTATACAATATTTTATAGTGCCATGAGTCACATTTCCACATGCCATGATGAGCCATGAATTACCAAGAGACCATCATGCCTTCTCCCCAGGGCCGGATTAAGAGGTCTCCGGGCCCTAGGCTATTCAGATTGGCGGGGCCCCTTTGAGTTACGGGTAAGCGAAGCGACCCCTTCCAGCTTGGGGGTGCGGGGGGGTCGGTGTGAGCCTGTTTAAGGTCTAATTAAATACATCCTGGCTATTTAGATTAAATTTAATAGGGAAAGTACATCAAGACAACCAAAACCATTTACCAACAGCCATTATAACTATCTTGTTAAATCATGCATTTTAAAGAGAATAAACTCAAGACAGCATAGTATTACTAGATCATGCTATTAAAATAGTGACATCATGTACCTATTATATTCAGCATAACCACTACAGCCCTATTATTCCCTTTATAAATCACTGACCATTATTGTTATCATTGCATCATGCATAAGACTATCAAATCATATAAACTCAAGAAAGTAAAGAATTGTTTATATTCACAGGCACTTCTTAAATAAACTTTTTTCTGGATTTCATATTGGCAAAATCATCAATTATATTCTGAAAATCAATATTTCTTGTTAGATCAGACTCAATGGTCAACAAGGCTAGGTTACACAATTTGTCTTGGCTCATTGTTGAACGGAGCTGGTTTTTCACTCCTTTCAAAACAGAAAATGAACGTTCTCCTTCACAGTTAGTAGCTGGAAGTGTTAGGTAAAGGCGATACACTATGTCAACATTAGGGAAGGTTTCTGAGATACCTGCATTTCTTAAATGTTTCAAAGCAGCTGAGGGCGCACATTTTTCAGGTGGAGCTTTAATCTGATTCATATACCCAGAAAAATTAACTATTTCTTCAACAAATGTGTCCTGAACATCTGCTGAAAGGTATTGTTGCAACTTTAATGCAGCTTCTCTCAATTCTGCATCTGGCATAGTAGTAATTTTGAACAGAAATCCATACTTGTCATTGAGATTCTGGTAGATTTCTTTTCTTTTCACCAATTCTGTAATCAGTGAATCCAGAATGACGAAGTATGTAGCTGTCTTACATTTCTGCCTTGGTAGCAACACAATTTCATTGTCTGGCTCTTCAAAATTGCGTTTCCTCTTCCTTGACCGCTGATGATCAGCCCGGTAACTGTAGTCTTTCACTAGCAGTTTAGCTTTCTCTTCAAACATTTCAAAAGCTTCATCATTGCGAAGTGAGCTTACAAATTCCACTAAGCCTGCATAGAGGTTAGCACAAGTAGCCATTTCAATTTCAATTTTCTGAAGTGTCTTGTTCGTGGCATTTAACCGTTCCAGTATACAGTCCCAAAGCACACAGAGTAAGGCCAAATCAAAATCTCCCAATTTTGATGCTAAGCTGGCTGCTTCGCTTCTTGTAGTTGCTGTCTGGTCTTCATCCTCTGCTATTTGAATCAAAGCAGAGCGTATTTCAGCAAAGCTGTCTTTCAAAGCATGTGTTGCATCATGCTGTGCTGACCACCTTGTTGTTGATAATGATTTGATGACATCTCCATGAATGGTTGACTTGAGTATACTCCACCGATGCGTTGAAGCAGAGAAAAAATTAAAGAGTGCTTGTAAAAGTCCAAAAAATGAAACTGCAGCGACACAACACTCCGCAGCACATGACCCAACAAGATTAAGAGAATGTGCTGAGCAGGGCACATATTCAGCAAGTGGGTTGATTTGCATGATACGGGCTTGCAATCCATTATATTTACCCGACATGTTACTTGCATTGTCGTAGCTCTGGCCACGGCAATCCATAATAGAGAGATCATGTTCAAGCAGAGTATCCAGTACTACATTCATCATTGTTTCTCCATCATGGCCTGAAAGAGGAATGAATTTTATAAAGCGCTCTACAGGCTTACCACTGGAGTCGACAAAGCGAACAATGAATGTCAATTGATCTGTATGTGAAATATCTGGTGTTGAATCTACACTTATTGCAAAGTATTTTGCAGTTTTCACAGCTGCTATGATGTTATTGAGGACCTTCTTAGTCATCAGTTCAATAAATTCATTGCATATAGTAGATGACATGTAAGATACAGTGCCTCTTCCTGCATTCCCAAGGCGTGACACATGATTTGCTAAGAATGGATCGAATTGTGCTAACAGTTCTATGATCCCTAGGAAATTGCCATTGTTTTCCGAACCAAAAACCTCTATTTTCTCCACGGAAAGCAAGTCCTCTTAGAGCTAAGAATTTTACAACAGCAACAACTCTTTCTAGAACTTTTCTCCAATAAGAGCGCTCTTTTTCAGTTTGATTTTCCAAATGAGAATCCAATAAGCCTTTTTTCTGTGCACGAAATACACTGGCTAAAATGCAGCTCCTGTGAGTGGTGCTGTTTTCATGTTCCTCGAAACGCTTGGAATTTTTCCAGTCATTGAACCTCTGTGTGAAGGTATTTTCTTTGGTAGAAAATAGCTTGCATGCTGAACAGTACACTTTTCCTGAGCTTTCAGAGTATACCATCCATGATCTTTTCACAGTTTCTGAATTTGCAAGCTTCCTATAAAACATAGATGACTTTAAACAATGACAACTTCCATCATAAATCCTTGCTGATTTCCTAAAGTCAATGTTCAGAGTTTGACTGAAGTTTTCTGCAATGAAAGCATTACGTAGAGAATCTGGGATTACATTTGGCCATGAGGCAGGATCTTTTAAGACAAATCCTGTGGATGAAATGTCCGTTGAGACATTGAGAGGAGACACAAAAGTAGTAGATGCTGGCTGAGAAATAATGGAGGGAGGGCTTCCTGTATGATCTGACGTATCTGCAGATTCAACTGTACTGGTAACATCAGAAACTGTTTTCGTGAGCATGTCTGTGATCTTTCTGCAGCTTCCTACATCTTTCTTTTTCTGTTCTTCTTCTTGAATTTTCTTCTTTCTTTTCTGTGACCCACTCGCATAAGAACGTCCAACATCACGTTCACGAGATGCCATAATGAGGATGTATCACTGTCTGTAATCATGCAAATACAAATTTTTCATTATCAATTAGTATTATTAATTTTTTAATTATTAATTTTTTTTTTCTGTCAATTGGGCGGATATGGCCCTTGTAGCCCCCTTTCCTCTGGCTGCGCATCTAAAAATTCAAAACGTTACCATAGATTACGTTAGTGATTTGGGCTACGAATATTTTACTAATTCATCCTCCTTGATCTCCAATTTACTTAAACAGAAATCATACTGAGTCCAAGAACAATGCACAATGGTATTTATATTACCATTTTCATAACTAAACTAATCATTATGTTTTGCATGATATATGGCCTACCACCATAGATAAGGACATGAGAAATAAAGAATGCAGGGACAATTTTCAGTTTCACCCAACCAACGATTTTCTGATGTGGCTTATGTGTTTCTGGGGAAATATGTAGTAAATTAATTGATGTTCTACATCACTTGCGTCGCAACTTGAAAACTAAGCATTTGCGACAGAAGTGATGTAGAACATCAATCAATTGAGATCTGTTATTGAAATGATAAAGACTTAAAGACAGGACAAAGTGCTTTTAAAACCTACAAACGGAAGTCAGTTTGCATTTTCAGGTTTTTCTTTATAGTATTTTTACCAAAAATGCGTCTTTACTGGTCCATGCGTCTTTACTGGTCAAGTAACCCTATCAGGTACCTCCCTTAACATTTAGAGGCGAAAACAAACATTTATCCATACACATCAATGTCTATCAACAACACTTCAGTTAATTTGTCACAGTACAAGTCTAGATAACGTGTAATTACTACAGAAAATTGGAGAGGAATCTCCCATACTCCCCCATTAGCGGGAAAACACAGCTGTTCTGATGTAAACAAAGGCGTGTTGAGTGTTGCCATCTATGGTTAGGTTTATTTATTTTTATTTTATTTTATTTCATTTTTTATTTTTGTTTTGATTAATTTTTAAAAATCAATTTTACTCTCCAAACACTTGAACTTTTTAGGTAGGGACCCCTTTGCACTTGTACCATGTGCGCAGTCTTGGATGAGCCCCTGAACCCCTTGGACCGCGGGGCCCTAGGCAAATGCCTCGTTTGCCTATGCGGTAATCCGGCCCTGCTTCTCCCTCTCACATAGCTCCACCCACCTCTACCCACCCTTCAAGCCTTGGCTTGAATAATTAACCCTTTGACTGTTCTGGTCATATATATACGTCTTACGAGCCACCGTTTTCGACGTATATATACTCATAAATTCTAGCGGCTTAAAATCAAGCAGGAGAAAGCTCGTAGGCCCACATGTGAGAGAATGGGTGTGTGTGGTCAGTGTGCACCATATAAAAAAAATCCTGCAGCACACAGTGCATAATGAGAAAAAATAAACTCCGACCGTTTTTTTTTAATTAAAATGCCGACTTTGTGGTCTATTTTCGTATAGCATTTATGGCTGTACAGTGGACCCCTGCCTTACGAATGCATCGCGTTAGGTTAAATCCGCCATACGAAGCACTTGAACGCAAAAATTTTGCCTCACCTCACGATAAAAAACTCGCCTTACATGATTCGTCCAGGAGGCATCCCACGTGTGGTCTCAGCTGCCCCATGGGTGCCAGTGTTTACAAGCCAGCCAGTGTGGTCACATCTAAGCATACATTCGGTACATTTCACATTATCACAGTGTTTTTAGTGCTTGTAACTGCAAAATAAGTCACCATGGGCCCCAAGAAAGCTTCTAGTGCCAACTCTGTGGTAAAAAGGGTGAAAATTACTATGGAAATGAAGAAAGAGATAATTGCTAAGTACGAAAGTGGAGTGCGTGTCTCGGAACTGGCCAGGTTGTATACCAAACCTCAATCAACCATTGCTATTATCTTGGCCAACAAAATGGCAATCCAGGAAGCCGTTCTTGCAAAAGGTGCAAGTTTGTTTTCAAAAGAGATCACAAGTGACAGAAGATGTTGAGAGACTGTTATTTGTGTGGATAACCGAAAAACATATAGCAGGAGATAGCATCTCTCAAGCGATCATATGTGAAAAGGCTAGGAAGCTGCATGGCGATTTAATTATAAAAATGTCTGAAACTAGTGGTGATGTGAGTGAATTTTAGGCCAGCAAAGGTTGATTTGAGAGATTTAAGAATCATAGTGGCATACATAGTATGATAAGGCATGGTGAGGCTGCCAGTTTGGACCAATAAGCAGCTGAAAAATATGTGAAGGAATTCAAGGAGTACATAGACAGTGAAGAATTGAAACCTGAACAAGTGTTTAATTGCAACAAAACAGGCCTGTTTTGGAAGAAAATGCCAAGCAGGACCTACATTACTCAGGAGGAAAAGGCACTTCCAGGACATAAGCCTATGAAAGACAGGCTTACTCTTTTGATGTGTGCTAATGCTAGTGGTGATTGCAAAGTGAAGCCTTTATTGGTGTATCACTCTGAAACTCCCAGAGCGATCAGGCAAAACAATGTCCTCAAGGCTAATTTGTGTGTGCTGTGGAGGGCAAACAGTAAGGCATGGGTCACTTAGGGACTTTTTCTATGACTGGTTACATCATGCATTTGCCCCCACTGTGAAAAATTACCTAATGGAAAAGAAATTGGACCTTAAGTGCCTCCTGGTATTAGACAATGCTCCTGGTCATCCTTCAGACTTGGCAGAGTGACTTTCTGGGGACATGAGCTTCATTAAGGTCAAGTTTTTGCCTCCTAATACCACTCCTCTCCTGCAGCCCATGGACCAACAGGTCATTTCAAACTTCAAAAAACTCTACTCAAAAGCTATGTTTCAAAAGTGCTTTGAAGTGATCTCAGACACTCGGCTGACTCTAAGAGAGTTTTGGAAAGATCACTTTAGTATCCTCAGTTGTGTAAACCTTATAGGTAAGGCTTGGGAGGGAGTTACTAAGAGGACCTTGAACTCTGTTTGGAAGAAACTGTGGCCACAATGTGTAGAAGAAAGGGATTTTGAAGGATTTGGGGCTAACCCTGGCTGAGAGGGTGCCAGGCGGTCCTTTGTCTGCCCACCCGCCTCGCCACGAGGTCCATGCACCATGCCACCCCCCCCCCCTTTCCTAAATCCCAGCATACACTTCTTCATGATCACTATCACTATATAAAGTAAAAGGACACAAGTGCAACTAATGTGACATTTTTATTGTGGCAATGTTTTGTTGCAACCCCTGAATGGGTTGAAATGATTATTATGTATATATATATAATTATCTTTTCATATAATTTTATATTGCTTATATTTGCGATAATAGCTAAATTGTAAATGTATTGCTTTATATTATTATTTGACTTAGTTATGTTGTTAGGTAGGATGTAACATATTATGTGCTCAGTTCAAGTCTTGATTGTCTAACTACTGTAATTATCGCTCTTTGCTCGTTTCCCTGCCGGCTTCTTGCTGGGCAGTACTGTCCACGGAGCTATCACGTGATCAAGGGGGGGGTGTCCTCACCTCGCCTGAAGTATTCAGTCTGGTCTAGACTCGCTGGGTGGTTGGACGTATTCCAGACAAAGTGCCTAAATCTCCCTTATAGGCCCTTGTTGGAAGACCGTCTCTTGTCTCATTATTGTTAGTTCTGCGAGACTCTGTTCACAGAACATTGTATAGACTTAGTGATTTTTGACGTTGTACTGAGGTTGTGTGTCGCATAGACACTCAAAACAACTCAGGTCCTGAGCTGTAGCTTCTGACCTAATTTGTACTGGTATCTGTGTATTATCACAGTCGGGGATTTTCTTATGCTGAACTTAGATTCAGTAGTATGGGAGTTTTGTGACTTTTGTGGAGGATCTGCAGATGGTCCCTACTCAGTGTCGTTATATTATCTCCTTGTTCCTGATTGTGTCGCAGTTGCTTGTTATATTGTTGTTCGGCTTATCAGTCATTTTATTGTTCAAGCAGACTGTTCTGATTGCCAGTTGGTCAAGAAGTTAGTTTATTTGAGGACTTTGTCAGTCACTTGTTTAAGTCTAGTCGAGGCGTGAGACATAGCGAACTACTTAGAGCACTTACACACAAACTTACTTGTACATATTTGTAATATTTATTAAATGTTAATGTACCAGACGGTACTTAAGAATTATAAATGTGATATGTGCTTTCAGCACAATAATATTGTACACGAGAGAAGTGATATTATTTTAATTACTGTGATTAATTTAATTTAATTTGATATACGCCTAGACAACTTAATGGCTAATAAATTTATTAAATTTTAATTTCTCTAGTTAGTAGCCTACCAGTTGTAATCCTGAAGCACTATTGAATCATACTGAATTCTAATGGATAATTGGACAAGTCACAAGGATACTGACTAATTGTTACGAAAACCCAGTAACAGGCTGGATGCTAGAAGGGCAGTCCTTTCCAGTATTCACTGGAGATCTCTAAGCTTTTAGAATCACGTTTTTTGTAACATGTTTTGCTCTCCAGGAGCTTTGACAAAGCTCCTGGAGAGCAAAACATTGCCACAATAAAAAACGTCACATTAGTTGCACTTGTGTCCTTTTACTTTACATATTGTCGGTAATTCTACCAACTTTATTACTATCACTATCAGTGGCTGGGGATTTGGATCATGACCTGCCACAACCCTTGCCACCGACTGCATATGGCACACTGCCTGAACGTAGGTTACGATGCCTAAAAGTACGTTTCACTGGGGAATAATGATAATCAATTTCACTGGACGAATCGTCTATGGGCATAAAATCGATTTCATCATTGTCACACATAAGTACGATAAGGCACCTAAACTACCGAGAATGGTCGAAGGCCCTTGATCCGTATTCCCTCGAACACAGGCGAGAGAGATACATGATAATATACAATTGGAAGGTCCTGGAGAGATTGGTACCAAACCTGTACATAAAAATCATTCCCAATGAAAGCAAAAGACTCAGCAGGAGATGCAACATTCTCCCGATGAAAAGCAGGGGCACCACGAGTACACTGAGAGACAATACAATAAGTGTCCGGGGCCCAAGACTGTTCAACTGCCTCCCAGCATACATAAGGGGGATTACCAATAGACCCCTGACTGTCTTCAAGGCACTGGACAAGCACCTAAAGTCAGTACCTGACCAACCGGGCTGTGGTTCGTACATCAGCTTGTGTGCGGCCAGCAGTAACAACCTGGTTGATCAGAACTTGATCCACCATGAGGCCTGGTCTCAGACCGGACCCCAGGGGCGTTGACCCCCGAAACCCTCTCCAGGTAAACTCCAGGTATATCACCATAACACATGGAAAATGATAATTTCCTCTTGTGGAGTTGCCTTTGGGTAGTAACACTACCAACCCCAGAGGTGCTGGGCTGAGGGTCTGGTATGGCCACACTGTCCACACTGGCCACCCCAGAGGTGATGGGCTAAGGGTCATCTGGGTTATCATCAAAAGTTTCACTAACTCCTTGATCATTAGTGGCCATATAGGTGTCAAATCCACTAAACTCGCATTCTGTATCACTTTCCGAGAATAGTAGAGTGTTAATACGACAAGGCGTGAGTGAATCAAGGGGGTTTGCCATGATGTTGACCCAAGATGGAGCTGAAACTAACTGGTGTTACCATGTGGTACCCTGGCATCCCCAATTTTTTTTATACTGCACACACTGAGTGCGCAGACCCATTCTTTTGTGTCTAGGCGACTCAGGCCTATCGCGCCAATATTGAAGGAATGAAAAATAAAACGGTGATCTACGTTTGGAGTGCTATGCACGTGAACGTAGATCTATACGTGGACAGTTTAAGGGTTAAACCACTCCAGAGCGATTGTTATTATTATTATTATTACTACCATCAACATACGGTGGAACCTCGGTTTTCGTAATTAATTCATTCCAGAAAGTCTGACGAAAACCAAATTCAACGAAAACTGAAGCAATATTTGCCATAAGAAATAATGTAATCCACTTAATCTGTTCTGGACACCCAGAAGTATTAACAAAAAATACAATTTATAGAGAATAACTATAGTTTTACATACAGAAAACAATGAGAAATATATATAAAGGACTAAGGAAATGGATAAATGAAAATTTAACATCACTTTTAGCTTTACTGAAGACTCTTGTTGGAGTATGGAAGACAGCGAGCAGGGGAGAGGAAGGAGAGGTTATCTCTACCACCATCACTACCACCCTCTACTACAACCACTACCACCCTCTACCACAATCACTACCACTCTCTACCACCATCACAACCACTACCACCCTTTACCACCATCACAACCACTACCACCCTCTACCACCATCACTACCACCCTCTAACAACCACTACCACCCTCTACCACCATCACTACCACCCTCTAACAACCACTACCACCCTCTACCACCATCACAATCACTACCACCCTTTACCACCATCACAACCACTACCACCCTCTACCACCATCACTACCACCCTCTACCACCATCACAACCACTACCACCCTTTACCACCATCACTACCACCATCACTACCACCCTCTGCCACCATCACAACCACACACTACCAACGAGTGTGGTCGTGATGGTGGCAAAGCCAGATTGACTCAGAACACGTGGGATGCTTTGTGTTGGCGCGGGCAGACACGTTCGGTACGGCAGAGCACTGTCAACTCGACGAAAACTGAGATGAACAAAAACTGGGACAAAATTTTGACAAAAATGTCATCAAAAACCTAAATCCAACGAAAACCAAGGCAAACAAAAACCGAGGTTCCACTGTACCTTGTTCACTGAGTTTAATCATTTATTAAGCTGCCATGAGAGATACAGAGAATGTAAACACAGACAAACACACCAGCTAACCCCTATACTGTAAACTTCTTTTATACTTCTTCCATTTTCTTCTTCCAAGAACTGCTGCACTTCTAACTAGTATTGTGCACCCTATAGTACAAGACAGAGTTAGAAGTGAAGCAGCATTTGGAAGAGGAAAATGGAAGAAGTTCACAGTAAAGGGGTTAGCTGGAGTGTTCATCTGTGTGTTTACATTCTCGGTCTCTCTCATGGCAGCTTAATTAAGAAATGATTAAACTCAGTGAACAAGGTATGTCAATAATAATAATAATAATACAGTGGTACCTGAATTTGTTCCCATAAGGAATAATGTAAATTAGATTAATCTGTTTCAGACCCCCAAAAATACATTTACAAAACCACTTACATAAATAAACTTACATAACTGTTCACGTTGTGAGCTGTTCGTATCCTGAGGTACCACTGTATCGCCGAGTTTAATAATTTCTTAATTAAACTGTCATGAGAGACACTGAGAATGTAAACACACAGACGAACACACCAGCTAACCCCTTTACTGTGAACTTGTTTTGTACTTCTTCCATTTTCCTCTCTTTCCTCTTCCAAGTGCTGCTGCACTTCCATCTTGTACTGTGGGGTGCACAATCAAGTACAGTGGACCCCCGGTTTACGATATTATTTCATTCCAGAAGTATGTTCAGGTGCCATTACTGAACGAATTTGTTCCCATAAGGAATATTGTGAATTAGATTAGTCTATTTCAGACCCCCAAACATACACGTACAAACGCACTTACATAAATACACTTACATAATTGGTCGCATTGGGAGCTGATCGTAAAGCGGGGGTCCACTGTACAAATTTATAGACAAAATATGGAGACTTGGAGATTGCTTGATACTGAGACCCATCACTAACCCCATTACAATGAAGTTCTATTGTACTTCTTCCATTTTCCTCTTCCAAGTGCTACTGCACTTTTATCTTGTACAGGTCTCCCTCAACATTCACGTTTTCAGCTTTCGTGGGCTTCACACATTTGCGAATTCCCAACCGCCAAATTCCCAACCGCCAAATTCCCAGCCGCCAAATCATATTCAAGTTTCCCGCCACCTGCGAGTCCCTACTACCCTCCCTCCTACCCCCGCAACTGGGAGCCAGCCCTCCCACCAGTGTGGTGAGTGTTTTGTTTGTTCATTATTTGCTATTAAACTGCAGTATAAATAATGTAAACCCATTCATGACTGCATATTGGAATGGTTATTCGGACAGGTATTAGACGGTGACATGTGTTTACTCTTGAACACAGCAAAGAATCAAACATTTCTGCTACTGCTAATAATAACAATAGTAATAATACTGTAATAATAATAATAATAATAATAATAATAATAATAATAATAATAATAATAATAATAAATACAATATAATTGAAGAAGGAAATTGTACAAAAATACGAGGGAGTGGTTGACACATCGTCAGTGTGGCTTTGTTTATGCTGGAGTGAGCATTAGTCTCCCTGCTCTTCCAAACATTTCACAATAATTCATTGTGTTTGGTACTTGTAGATTGAGTGTGACTGGAGTGGTAGAGGCAGTGGTTGAGGCAGCTGTTGAGGCAGCTGTTGAGGCAGCTGTTGAGGCAGCGATTGAGGCAGCTGTTGAGGCAGCGATTGTGGCAGTGGGTGAGGCAGCGATTGAGGCAGTGGGTGAGGCAGCTGTTGAGGCAGCGATTGAGGCAGTGGTTGAGGCAGCTATTGAGGCAGTGGGTGAGGCAGCTGTTGAGGCAGCGATTGAGGCAGTGGGTGAGGCAGCTGTTGAGGCAGCTGTTGAGGCAGTGCATGAGGCAGTGCATGAGGCAGTGCATGAGGCAGTGCATGAGGCAGTGCATGAGGCAGTGCATGAGGCAGCTGTTGAGGCAGCGATTGAGGCAGCTGTTGAGGCAGCGATTGAGGCAGCTGTTGAGGCAGCAATTGAGGCAGCTGTTGAGGCAGTGATTGATTAAGGCAGTGGTCACTGAGGCAGCTGTTGAGGCAGCAATTGAGGCAGTGGGTGAGGCAGCTGTTGAGGAAGCGACTGAGGCAGCTGTTGAGGCAGCTGTTGAGACAACTGTTGAAGCAGCGACTGAGGCAGTGGGTGAGGCAGCTGGTGAGGAAGCGATTGAGGCAGTGGTATTTAATAACATACATGTTATTAATAATAATAATACATGTTATTAATATGTACTATTATTATTTATAACATATATGTTATTAAATACCACTGCCTCAACCGCTGAATTATTGTGAAATGTTTGGAAGAGCAGGGAGACTAATGCTCACTCCAGCTTAAACAAAGCCACACTGACGATGTGTCAACCACTCCCTCGTATTTTTGTACAATTTCCTTCTTCAATTTATCGTATTATTATTATTATTATTATTATTATTATTATTATTATTATTATTATTATTATTATTACTATTGTTATTATTAGCAGTAGCAGAAATGTTTGATTCTTTGCTGTGTTCAAGACTAAACACATGATGTCACCGTCCAATACCTGTCTGAATAGCCATTCCAATATGCAGTAATGAATGGGTTTACATTATTTATACTGTAGTTTAATAGCAAATAATGAACAAACAAAACACTCACCACACTGAGTGGTGGGAGGGCTGGCTGCCAGTTGCGGGGGTTGGAGGGAGGGTAGTAGGGACTCGCAGTGGTTGGGGAAGTGGTGGAGGCATTGGTGGAGGCAGTGGTGGAGTCTGTGGTATTTAATAACATACATGTTATTAAAGCATAACATGTATATATTTAGTACAATTTACGACGTTTTCATGTATTTTATGATTGTTCATGGTTCAACAAGTTAAGGAAGCAGTATTGTATTATATTTCCCTACAATATATTGGGGCACCAAACATTCACGGTTTTTCAACATTCGCGAGGCTCTTGATCCCCTAACCCTCGCGAATGTTGAGGGAGACCTGTACAGTGGTACCTCGAGTTTCGAACAGCTCCCAACTCGAACAATTATGCAAGTGTATTTTTGTAAGTGCTTTTGTAAGTGTATTTTTGGGGGTTTGAAACGGACTAATCTAATTTACATTACTCCTCATGGGAACAAATTCGTTCAGTATCGGCACTCGAACAGCCTTCTGGAACGAATTAATTTCATAACTCGAGGTAACACTGTACTATGGGAGACTTTAAAAACTAGTGTACTGAGTGGCTGTAAGGAGATTGAGATGCTTGACGCTGAGGCACTGCGCTGTCTGTTTCTGTGACCCAAGTTCTAGTATGGCATACGATACTGACTTGTCGGAGAGCCCGTCGTAACTCCAAGGTGTCAGTAAACGAGTACGTTGGTAAGTGAGGAGAGACTGTGTATACACACCCCTCTGGGTTTTCTTCTATTTTCTTACTAGTTCTTGTTCTTGTTTATTTCCTCTTAACCCCATGGGGAAGTGAAACAGAATTCTTACTCCATAAGCCATGCATGTCGTAAGAGGCAACTAACATGCAAGGAGCAAGGGATTAGAAACCCCTTTTCCTGTATACATTACTAAAGTTAAAAAGAAGAGACTTTTGTTTTTCTTTTTGGGCCACCCTGCTTCAGTGGGATAAAGCCGGTTTGTTGAAAGAAGAAGAAATATGCAAGATATCAGGTACATCTAGCTACTTCTACTTACACTTAGGTCACACTACACATGCAAGTACATGCTCATATATACACACCCATCGGGGTTTTCTTCTATTTTCTTAATAGTTCTTTTTTTTCCAATACATCAACAATCTTCCACCTAGGTAGAGTGACCCAAAAAAAAAAAAAAACACTTTCACCATTATTCAACACTTTCACCAACATTCACACATAATCACTCTTTGCAAAGACGCTCAGATACAACAGCTCAGATGTCACTCCAAATAACCAATATACCAATCCCCTCCTTTAGAAGTGCAGGCATTGTACTTCCCACCTCCAGGACTCAAGTCTGGCTAACCAGTTTCCCTGAATCCTTTCACAAAATATTACCCTGCTCTCTTCTTTTAATTTTAGTAAACTATATGGAAAACGGGTTACTAGCCTGTTACTCCAAGCATTTTAGTCGACTTTTACAACACGCATGGCTTATGGAGGACAGATTCTTATTCCACTTCCCCATGGATATGAAAGGAAAAATAACTATTAAGACAAAATCAAAGAAAATTCAGATGAGTGTGTATACACAAATGTGTACATGCATGTGTAGTATGACCTAAGTATAAGTAAAAGTAGCAAGATATACCTGCTATCTTTTTTTTTTTTTTTTTTAACAAGTCAGCCGTCTCCCACCGAGGCAGGGTGACCCAAAAAAGAAAGAAAATCCCCAAAAAGAAAATACTTTCATCATTCAACACTTTCACCTCACTCACACATAATCACTGTTTTTGCAGAGGTGCTCAGAATACAACAGTTTAGAAGCATATACATATAAATATACACAACATATCCCTCCAAACTGCCAATATCCCAAACCCCTCCTTTAAGGTGCAGGCACTGTACTTCCCATTTCCAGGACTCAAGACCACTATATAAAACTAACCGGTTTCCCTGAATCCCTTCACTAAATATTACCCTGCTCACATTCCAACAGCTCATCAGGTCCCAAATACCATTCATCTCCATTCACTCCTAACATGCTCATGCACGTTTACTGTAAATCTGACAGAATATAATAAACTGGTAATCTTTCTTTCTTTCAACACAACGGCCGTATCCCACCGAGGCGGGGTGGCCCGAAAGGAAAAACGAAAGTTTCTCCTTTTACATTTAGTAATATATACAGGAGAAGAGGTTACTAGCCCCTTGCTCCCGGCATTTTAGTCGCCTCTTATGACACGCATGGCTTACTAAGAAAGAATTCTGTTCCACTTCCACATGGAGATAAGAGGAAATAGACAAGAACAAGAACTAGAAAGAAAATAGAAGAAAACCCAGAGGGGTGTGTGTATATATATGCTTGTATATGTATGTGTAGTGTGACCTAAGTGTAAGAAGAAGTAGCAAGACATACCTGAAATCTTGCATGTTTATGAGACAGACAAAAGACACCAGCAATCCTACCATAATGTAAAACATTTACAGGCTTTCGTTTTACACTCATTTGGCAGGACGGTAGTACCTCCCTGGGCGGTTGCTGTCTACCAGCCTACTACCTAGGAAATTTTTTTTCTTATTTTCATTAAAATTTCTTGACAGTGCCTCTCCCACTCTATCATCTGCTCTCCTTTTGCACTCTCTCACTACTCTCTACACCTTTCTTTTACTCTCCATGTACTTTACTCTTCATATAACACTTCTGCTTTGTAAAAACCTTTTCTTTTATCACACCCTTTACTTCATCATTCCATCAATTACTCCTCTTTCCTCCTGCACCCACCCTCCTATAACCACAAACTTCTGCCCCACATTCTAATACTGCATTTTTAAAGCTATTCCAACCCTCTTCAACTCTCCCACTACTCATACTTGCACCAGCCCACCTTATTGCCAATAGTTGCTTATATCTCACCCGATATATGTGTATGAAACAGAAAAAAAAGACACCAACACTCCTACTATCATGTAAAACAAATACATGTTTCCATCTTACAATCATTTGCCAGGACAGTAGTACCTCCCTGGGTGGCTGTTGTCTACCACCCTACTACAAATTAACAGTTCTTGTTCTCCTTTTTTTAATCTTATCTCCATAGGGAAGTGGAAGAAAATTCTTCCTTTGTAAGCCATGTGTGTTGTAAGAGGCAACTAAAATGCCGAGAGTAAGGGGGTAGTAACCCCTTCTCCAGTATAAATTACTAAATGTAAAAAGGAAAACTTCCGTTTTTCTTTTTAGGTCGCCCTGCTTCAGTGGGATACAACTGGAATGTTGAAAAAAGTAATCAATACATAAAATACATTGCCAAAGTCAACAATATATAAAACAAGAACTACTACTACTACAGCTAACCCATCTCTTTGGGTAGGACCTACTTCCACTGGGGAATCCCACCTACCAGTGACTATGCCCTCGCCTGCCACCCGTCCCATTTCCACCTGACGTTACTATATAAACATCAGGCGCCTTGCTTCTCCTTCAGAATCTCCACGACTATGGTGCTCTTCGCACCTACTGCTAGGTTGAGGGACTGATTACCTCATCTTCTGTACATAGTTCTCCTGTCTTCAAGTTATGTCCTGGAATTTGTATTGATAAAGCCACTGGATGGCGAAACGTCTACAATAAAGATACCCAGATGTTGCACATATGTCTCAATTTCAATATATAAAACAATACACTGCCAAAATATGGAACAGTGATGGGACAATACCAAAACTTTTCCCAATACCAATACTCAATTTTGGACCAATACAGCCTCTCCTCACTTAACGACGGAGTTCTGTTCTCGAGACCACGTCATCAAACGAATTTGTCACTAAGTGAGGAGCATACTATAATGGTTGTGAGTTTGTGTCAACCATCTCTGATATTGTTTTAATGTCATCTCTGCTCCATTTATAACATTTCTGGTATTTTTAAATGTTTATACAGTAGTGTACTGTATACTGAAATAAACAGAATAGAGGAAATCAGCTCTAATATACAATATTTAGATATGAATACTGGTCAGAGAGCCTGTCGTAAGTTCGAGGCGTCGGTAAACAAGTACATCACTAAGTGAGGAGAGGTTGCACTCAATTTTAGGCCAATACCATCAAAATTTGCCAATTCCCACCAATACTTGTAGTCTGTTCTAGGCCAATGAAGATGCCATCAAAATTAGCCAATACCCTCCAACACCTACACCCTTAAGTCCCGCTGGGCATTTTCATTGATTTACGTAAAGCTTTCGATACAGTCGACCATGAACTACTGTACTCCAAATCCACTATGGTATCAAAGGCCATTCCCTCAACTACCTAAAGTCATACCTTAGTAACAGAACTCAATATGTGTATGCAAATGATGCAAACTCCTCCACCCAACCAATCACAGTAGGAGTCCCACAAGGAAGCGTCCTTGGACCACTCCTCTTTCTCATCTACATCAATGATCTACCGAATACATCACAGCTACTCAAACCCATATTATTTGCAGATGACACTACATATGTATTTTCCCACCCAAACGCAGTCATACTAGCAAACACAGTCAATGCTGAATTACAGAAAATATCTGCCTGTATGATGACTAACAAACTTACCTTGAACACTGATAAAACCTATTTCATTCAGTTTGGAAACAAAGCAGTAAATGATCCAATTAACATTACGCTAAATGGATCATCAGTCACAAGACTCACAGAGGGAAAATTCCTAGGTATCCACCTTGACAGTAGCCTTAAGTTCCGGACACACACAACAAATCACCAAGAAAATCTCCAAGACTGTAGGCATACTATCAAAGATAGGGTACTACATTCCACAATCAGCTCTCTTGGCACTGTACCATTCACTCATATACCCTTATCTTACATATGGAATTTGTGCATGGGGATCAACAACATCCAATCACCTAAAACCCCTAATAACCCAGCAAAAGGCAGCAGTAAGAATGATAACAAATTCCCACTCCCGCCAGCATACTCCACCAATTTTCAAAAGTCTGAATCTGCTTACCATTAAGAACATCCATACTTATTCATGTGCCTACTACATACACAGAACAATACACGCAAATATAAACCCCCACTCAAACTTTTCCTCACCAACCTAAACAGGACACATGACCACAACACAAGACACAGATCTCTTTTTGATATACCTCGTGTCCATATCACACTGTGTAAAAACTCTATGCACATAAAGGGCCCCAAAATATGGAATTCATTACCAGAAGATATTAAAGTAACCCAGTCTGAAAATCAATTTAAGACTCTTCTCAAAAGCCACTTAATCACCCTAGACTAAATGCTAAATACTCAGTATACATTTACTCACCTATGTACTCCCACATCATAACTGAAGCAATCACATCGAACCTTTTACCCATTGTTGACAGGAATATAATTGAATCATTGTTTTTCACAAAAGCATTTTAGAATATAAATATGTATATCTTTGTATTATACAAGTTTTGATTCATTTATAATTAATATTCTACTGTACAACTATGAAATAATTACTTGCCTTCTGTACAACTATGATATACTACTTCTTAGTATTAACTTAGTATTAGCCTGGTGGCTAAAGCTCCCGCTTCACACACGGAGGGCCCGGGTTCGATTCCCGGCGGGTGGAAACATTTCGACACGTTTCCTTACACCTGTTGTCCTGTTCACCTAGCAGCAAATAGGTACCTGGATGTTAGTCGACTGGTGTGGGTCGCATCCTGGGGGACAAGATTAAGGACCCCAATGGAAATAAGTTAGACAGTCCTCGATGACGCACTGACTTTCTTGGGTTATCCTGGGTGGCTAACCCTCCGGGGTTAAAAATCCAAACGAAATCTTATCTGTCGAAAGGCCCAATCCTGAAATGTCTCCTGGTGTCGCAAAATATTCGAAAAAAAAAATTATTTTTTCTTATGAAAATGTAAAGATTATTTTTCTGATTGTTTTAGTCCAAAAAAAAATATTTTCCCATCAGTACTTACCCAGATATAGAGGCATGAAGTTTGCAGAAAATGAGCAGCATATGGCAACAGCGGCGACTGCCACTCACCCGGTAAACTTTGGTTTAGTTGTATTTGAAGGTTTGTTGTTTTTTTCACTATTTTATTTTTTCACATAATTTATGTGGCCTGTGAGACCAAAGTAAGGTGCAATGTACATATATACACTCGTTGTATACAACACAATAAGCACACAAACATAATTATAAATATATTGTTTACAAAACTTGTTTACAAAAGCAAATACAAAAATTTTTTTATTACTATTGTTCTATAATATATATACCAATATACAGTCACTGGACATATTCCTAGAAGTTCTGCAGCTTGTGTAACTCTTTGAAACATGGTGTCATACACAATGGTGTTTTACACTCCTCACACATAAAACCAGTGTGTGTGCATTTTTGTGGAAGTTTTTTTTTATGTGCAAAGACAAAACACCTCGTCTGAGCAGTTTTCTTCAAAGTATTAGCAGGCAGTTGTGTTATGTAGTTATCCTAGGTAAATGGTCGTGTGTCATCATTCCTTCCTTCCTAATTTCCTTCATTCCTTTCCTGCATTCCTTTCCTACCTCTCTTCCTACATTCCTTCATCTGTCCTTCCTTACTTTTTTCCTTCCTTTCATCTCGTCCTTCCTTCATTCCTGCCTTCCCTTCTTGCTTCTGGTTTCTATAATATATATACATATATAAAGTCACTAGATACTTTCATATAACTGCTATTATCTCCATTCAGCAAGCTTGTCTTGGGTGCGAGTGTGTGGCTTATAATTGTTTTGAGTCAGGAGTCGGCAGCTGTCAAAATGACATATTGTCTCATTACTCACTCCCCCTACCGCCTGTCAAAACAATGGGGTCGGATGCTGCTTCCCCTCCATTCTATCTAATTATCTTTCTCCCTCATTCTATCTCTTTCAATCTGTCTCTCTCTTTCTCTCTGTCTGTCTATCTCTGTCTCACAGGTACACATAAATACAAGTATACATAGTGTAAATTACCTAGGATAACCCAAAAAATCCAGACAAAGTGCTATACTCTGCTTGAAGATGTGAGTAAACGTGATGATGACACAGTCTTGTGGCTCTCTCTGAGACAAAGCTAGACGGATAGACAGAGAGCTTGGCAGACAGACAAATAGACAGACAGAAATGTTTGTGTACCAGCAAAAACAAAGCGAGGGGGATGGTCATCTAATCTTTTCTTATCAGCTGCACCCTCCCTCCACCCTCGTTTGTGCTCATCAAAGGTCAGCTCTTATCAGATGTTATCTCCCCTTATCTTGTCACTGTCATGGGGTGAAATGTTTTTCATGCTTCAAGGGAACATATTATTACATATTATTATTATTAGGTGGTATTATTATTATTATTATTATTATTATTATTATTATTCCTTCTTCATTCTTCTTCCTCCTCCTCCTCCTCCTCCTCCTTCCTCCTCCTCCTTCCTCCTTCTCCTTCCTCCTCCTCCTCTTCCTTCCTCCTCCTCCTTCCTCCTCCTCCTTCCTCTTCCTCCTCCTTCTTCTTCCTCCTCCTCCTTCCTACCTCTTCCTCCTCCTTCCTCTTTCTCCTTCCTCTTCCTCCTTCCTCTTCCTCTTCCTCCTCCTCCTCATCCTTCCTCCTCTTCCTCCCTCCTCCCCCTCCTTCCTCCTCCTCCTCCTTCCTCCTCCTCCTCCTTCCTCCTCCTCCTCCTTCCTTTTCCTCCTTCCTCCTTCCTCTTTCCTTCCTCTTCCTCCTTCCTCCTCCCTCCTCCTCCCTTCTCCCTTCTTCCTCCTCCTACCTCCACCTTCCTCCTTCCTCCTCCTCCCTCCTCCTTCCTCCTCCTCTTCCTCCTCCACCTCCATTGCTTTTGGTCTCAAACTCCACAAAATCATGAAATTGATCTTCACTGACACTTCCATCTGTGTTAGAGCATCACTTGGGAAGAGAAGAGTCCTAGATTTGCTGGGGAGTCACATATTTCTTACCGCTAGACATGCTGAAAAAGGACGACTGAAATGGCATTCCCACAATGCACCACTGGCTCCCCGATTTTTTTTATATGGTGCACACTGACCATGGAGACCCATTCTCTCACATGTGGGCCTACCAGCTTTCTCCTGCTTGATTTGAAGCCGCTAGAATTTATGCGTACAGATACGTCAAACACGGTATCTCCTATGACGTATATATACGACCACGACAGTTAAGGGGTTAAGTACAATGTAAGCCAATAATGTTAAGTTGGCCCATAATGCCAAGGCATAATAAAGGCTCTCTTTGCATTGCATCCCACTATTGTATATACACAATCTCAATGTACTGTGCAGAGACATTAAATATATGCAATGTACTCCTGCCTGCAAATAATCTCAACTGTAAAAACCCGCACAAAAATCACCGAGATATTTGCTTTTGTGCTAGCTCCATTATATTTTTTTTTTAACACATCGGCTGTCTCCTACTAAAGCTGGGTTATCTGAAAAAAAAGAAAAAGGTTTTCTTCTTTTTACATTTAGTAATTTATACAGGAGAATAGGTTACTAGCCCTTTGTTCCTGGCATTTTAGTCACCTCTTATGACATACATGGCTTACAGAGGAAAGATTCTTTTCCACTTTTCCAGGGAGAGACCCAATTTGTACCAAAATAAAAGCCCTATAAAAAAGCAAGTGTAATTATTAAGGGGACTACGAGCCACTAATCAACTTTCAGTCATAAACACTACAAAAACCCATTAAGGAACCAAAAGTATTGAATTCAAACTCTATTATTATTATTATTATTATTATTATTATTATTATTATTATTAGCAGGGTAATATTTAGTGAAGGGATTCAGGGAAACCGGTTATTTTCATATAGTCGGACTTGAGTCCTGGAAATGGGAAGTACAATGCCTGCACTTTAAAGGAGGGGTTTGGGATATTGGCAGTTTGGAGGGATATGTTGTGTATCTTTATACGTATATGCTTCTAAACTGTTGTATTCTGAGCACCTCTGCAAAAGCAGTGATAATGTGTGAGTGTGGTGAAAGTGTTGAATGATGATGAAAGTATTTTCTTTTTGGGGATTTTCTTTCTTTTTTGGGTCACCCTGCCTCTGTGGGAGACGACCGACTTGTTGAAAAAAAAAAAAAAAAAAAAAAAATTAGGAATTAAACAGGAAGGGAGATAAACAAAATGCTAAAATATCGACACAGCAATATGTAAATTTCTCAAAATCTTAAACCTGGACTAGATAGCATCCTCCAAGGGGTATATTTTTGTTACTTTGTTGGAAGTGTGACTTTTTAATCTAGAATAGTTACTGACCTACTGTACACATTATTAAATAATGATAATTATAGTACAGTCTATAATTATACAGAAAATAATGTTGTTTAAATTATCAATAATTATAATAATTAATTATTATAAGTTGGATGTCCTGGCCCTAAGCGAAACAAAGCTGAAGGGGGTAGGAGAGTTTCAGTGGGGGGAAATAAATGGGATTAAATCTGGAGTATCTGAGAGAGTTAGAGCAAAGGAAGGGGTAGCAGTAATGTTAAATGATCAGTTATGGAAGGAGAAAAGAGAATATGAATGTGTAAATTCAAGAATTATGTGGATTAAAGTAAAGGTTGGATGCGAGAAGTGGGTCATAATAAGCGTGTATGCACCTGGAGAAGAGAGGAATGCAGAGGAGAGAGAGAGATTTTGGGAGATGTTAAGTGAATGTATAGGGGCCTTTGAACCAAGTGAGAGAGTAATTGTGGTAGGGGACCTGAATGCTAAAGTAGGAGAAACTTTTAGAGAGGGTGTGGTAGGTAAGTTTGGGGTGCCAGGTGTAAATGATAATGGGAGCCCTTTGATTGAACTTTGTATAGAAAGGGGTTTAGTTATAGGTAATACATATTTTAAGAAAAAGAGGATAAATAAGTATACAAGATATGATGTAGGGCGAAATGACAGTAGTTTGTTGGATTATGTATTGGTAGATAAAAGACTGTTGAGTAGACTTCAGGATGTACAAGTTTATAGAGGGGCCACAGATATATCAGATCACTTTCTAGTTGTAGCTACACTGAGAGTAAAAGGTAGATGGGATACAAGGAGAATAGAAGCATCAGGGAAGAGAGAGGTGAAGGTTTATAAACTAAAAGAGGAGGCAGTTAGGGTAAGATATAAACAGCTATTGGAGGACAGATGGGCTATTGAGAGCATAGGCAATGGGGTCGAAGAGGTATGGGGTAGGTTTAAAAATGTAGTGTTAGAGTGTTCAGCAGAAGTTTGTGGTTACAGGAAAGTGGGTGCAGGAGGGAAGAGGAGCGATTGGTGGAATGATGATGTAAAGAGAGTAGTAAGGGAGAAAAAATTAGCATATGAGAAGTTTTTACAAAGTAAAAGTGATGCAAGGAGGGAAGAGTATATGGAGAAAAAGAGAGAGGTTAAGAGAGTGGTGAAGCAATGTAAAAAGAGAGCAAATGAGAGAGTGGGTGAGATGTTATCAACAAATTTTGTTGAAAATAAGAAAAAGTTTTGGAGTGAGATTAACAAGTTAAGAAAGCCTAGAGAACAAATGGATTTGTCAGTTAAAAATAGGAGAGGAGAGTTATTAAATGGAGAGTTAGACGTATTGGGAAGATGGAGGGAATATTTTGAGGAATTGTTAAATGTTGATGAAGATAGGGAAGCTGTGATTTCGTGTATAGGGCAAGGAGGAATAACATCTTGTAGGAGTGAGGAAGAGCCAGTTGTGAGTGTGGGGGAAGTTCGTGAGGCAGTAGGTAAAATGAAAGGGGGTAAGGCAGCCGGGATTGATGGGATAAAGATAGAAATGTTTAAAGCAGGTGGGGATATAGTTTTGGAGTGGCTGGTGCAATTATTTAATAAATGTATGGAAGAGGGTAAGGTACCTAGGGATTGGCAGAGAGCATGCATAGTTCCTTTGTATAAAGGCAAAGGGGATAAAAGAGAGTGCAAAAATTATAGGGGGATAAGTCTGTTGAGTAGCAAGGGGCTAGTAACCCCTTCTCCTGTATATATTACTAAATTTAAAAGGAGAAACTTTAGTTTTTTCTTTTGGGCCACCCTGCCTCGGTGGGATATGGCTGGTATGTTGAAAGAAGAAAGAAGAAGTCTGTTGAGTATACCTGGTAAAGTGTATGGTAGAGTTATAATTGAAAGAATTAAGAGTAAGACGGAGAATAGGATAGCAGATGAACAAGGAGGCTTTAGGAAAGGTAGGGGGTGTGTGGACCAGGTGTTTACAGTGAAACATATAAGTGAACAGTATTTAGATAAGGCTAAAGAGGTCTTTGTGGCATTTATGGATTTGGAAAAGGCATATGACAGGGTGGATAGGGGGGCAATGTGGCAGATGTTGCAGGTGTATGGTGTAGGAGGTAGGTTACTGAAAGCAGTGAAGAGTTTTTACGAGGATAGTGAGGCTCAAGTTAGAGTATGTAGGAAAGAGGGAAATTATTTCCCAGTAAAAGTAGGCCTTAGACAAGGATGTGTGATGTCACCGTGGTTGTTTAATATATTTATAGATGGGGTTGTAAGAGAAGTAAATGCGAGGGTCTTGGCAAGAGGCGTGGAGTTAAAAGATAAAGAATCACACACAAAGTGGGAGTTGTCACAGCTGCTCTTTGCTGATGACACTGTGCTCTTGGGAGATTCTGAAGAGAAGTTGCAGAGATTGGTGGATGAATTTGGTAGGGTGTGCAAAAGAAGAAAATTAAAGGTGAATACAGGAAAGAGTAAGGTTATGAGGATAACAAAAAGATTAGGTGATGAAAGATTGGATATCAGATTGGAGGGAGAGAGTATGGAGGAGGTGAACGTATTCAGATATTTGGGAGTGGACGTGTCAGCGGATGGGTCTATGAAAGATGAGGTGAATCATAGAATTGATGAGGGAAAAAGAGTGAGTGGTGCACTTAGGAGTCTGTGGAGACAAAGAACTTTGTCCTTGGAGGCAAAGAGGGGAATGTATGAGAGTATAGTTTTACCAACACTCTTATATGGGTGTGAAGCGTGGGTGATGAATGTTGCAGCGAGGAGAAGGCTGGAGGCAGTGGAGATGTCATGTCTGAGGGCAATGTGTGGAGTGAATATAATGCAGAGAATTCGTAGTTTGGAAGTTAGGAGGAGGTGCGGGATTACCAAAACTGTTGTCCAGAGGGCTGAGGAAGGGTTGTTGAGGTGGTTCGGACATGTAGAGAGAATGGAGCGAAACAGAATGACTTCAAGAGTGTATCAGGCTGTAGTGGAAGGAAGGCGGGGTAGGGGTCAGCCTAGGAAAGGTTGGAGGGAGGGGGTAAAGGAGGTTTTGTGTGCGAGGGGCTTGGACTTCCAGCAGGCATGCATGAGCGTGTTTGATAGGAGTGAATGGAGACAAATGGTTTTTAATACTTGACGTGCTGTTGGAGTGTGAGCAAAGTAACATTTATGAAGGGATTCAGGGAAACCGGCAGGCCGGACTTGAGTCCTGGAGATGGGAAGTACAGTGCCTGCACTCTGAAGGAGGGGTGTTAATGTTGCAGTTTAAAAGCTGTAGTGTAAAGCACCCTTCTGGCAAGACAGTGATGGAGTGAATGATGGTGAAAGTTTTTCTTTTTCGGGCCACCCTGCCTTGGTGGGAATCGGCCAGTGTGATAATAATAAAAATATAATAATTACAGTAAACTTTTGTTTATCTGGAGTAACTACAATCAAAACCCTTTCAGTAGAGTAAGCATATTAATATTTTCCTTTATATAATTTTAGGAGAAAAAGGAAATTTGTAAATCTGACAGAATATAATAAACTGGTAATCTTTCTTTCTTTCAATACAACGGCCATATCCCACTGAGGCGGGGTGGCCCAAAAGGAAAAACGAAAGCTTCTCCTTTTACATTTAGTAATATATACAGGAGAAGGGGTTACTAGCCCCTTGCTCCCGGCATTTTAGTCGCCCCTTACAACACGCATGGCTTACGGAGGAAGAATTCTGTTCCACTTCCCCATGGAGATAAGAGGAAATAAACAAGAATAAAAACTAGAAAGAAAATAGAAGAAAACGCAGAAGGGTGTGTATATATATGCTTGTACATGTATGTGTAGTGTGACCTAAGTGTAACTAGAAGTAGCAAGACACCTGAAATCTTGCATGTTCATGAGCCAGAAAAAAGGACACCAGAAATCCTACCTTCATGTAAAACAATTACAGGCTTTCGTTTTACACTCACTTGGCAGGACGGTAGTACCTCCTTGGGCGGTTGCTGTCTACCAACCTACTACCTAGGTAAACTGGTAATATAAGTACATAAATGCCACAATATAAACTAATACCTTATTTTTTTTTTTTTTTTTTCAACAAGTCGGCCGTCTCCCACCGAGGCAGGGTGACCCAAAAAAGAAAGAAAATCCCCAAAAAGAAAATACTTTCATCATCATTCAACACTTTCACCACACTCACACATTATCACTGCTTTTGCAGAGGTGCTCAGAGTACAACAGCTTAGAAACGTATACGTATAAAGATACACAACATATCCCTCCAAACTGACAATATCCCAAACCCCTCCTTTAAAGTGCAAGCATTGTACTTCCCATTTCCAGGACTCAAGTCCGACTACATGAAAATAACCGGTTTCCCTGAATCCCTTCACTAAATATTACCCTGCTCACACTCCAACAGATCATCAGGTCCCAAGTATCATTCGTTTCCATTCACTCCTATCTAACACGCTCATGCACGCTTGCTGGAAGTCCAAGCCCCTAGCCCACAAAACCTCCTTTACTCCCTCTTTCCAACCCTTTCGAGGACAACCCCTACCCCCTCCTTCCTTCCCCTATAGATTTATATGCTTTCCATGTCATTCTACTTTGATCCATTCTCTCTAAATGACCAAACCACCTCAACAAACCCTCTTCTGCCCTCTGACTAATGCTTTTATTAACTCCACACCTTCTCCTAATTTCCACACTCTGAATTTTCTGCATAATATTTACACCACACATTGCCCTTAGACAGGACATCTCCACTGCCTCCAACCATCTCCTCGCTGCTGCAGTTACCACCCAAGCTTCACATCCATATAAGAGTGTTGGTACTACTATACTTTCGTACATTCCCTTCTTTGCCTCCATAGATAACGTTTTTTGACTCCACATATACCTCAACGCACCACTCACCTTTTTTCCCTCATCAATTCTATGATTAACCTCATCCTTCACAAATCCATACGCCGACACGTCAACTCCCAAGTATCTGAAAACATTCACTTCTTCCATACTCCTCCTCCCCAATTTGATATCCAATTTTTCTTTATCTAAATCATTTGATACCCTCATCACCTTACTCTTTTCTATGTTCACTTTCAACTTTCTACCTTTACACACATTTTCAAACTCATCCACTAACCTTTGCAATTTTTCTTTAGAATCTCCCATAAGCACAGTATCATCAGCAAAAAGTAACTTTGTCAATTCCCATTTTGAATTTGATTCCCCATAATTTAATCCCACCCCTCTCCCGAACACCCTAGCATTTACTTCTTTTACAACCCCATCTATAAATATATTAAACAACCATGGTGACATTACACATCCCTGTCTAAGACCTACTTTTACAAGGAAGTATTCTCCCTCTCTTCTACACACCCTAACCTGAGCCTCACTATCCTCATAAAAGCTCTTTACAGCATTTAGTAACTTACCACCTATTCCATATACTTGCAACATCTGCCACATTGCTCCTCTATCCACTCTATCATATGCCTTTTCTAAATCCATAAATGCAATAAAAACCTCCCTACCTTTATCTAAATACTGTTCACATATATGCTTCAATGTAAACACTTGATCTACACATCCCCTACCCACTCTGAAGCCTCCCTGCTCATCCGCAATCCTACATTCTGTCTTACCTCTAATTCTTTCAATTATAACCCTACCGTATACTTTTCCTGGAATACTCAGTAAACTTATTCCTCTATAATTTTTACAATCTCTATTGTCCCCTTTCCCTTTATATAAAGGGAATATACATGCTCTCTGCCAATCCCTAGGTACCTTCCCCTCTTTCATACATTTATTAAACAAAAGTACCAACCACTCCAACACTACATCCCCCCCTGCTTTTAACATTTCTGTCATGATCTCATCAGTTCCAGCTGCTTTACCCCCTTTCATTTTACGTAATGCCTCACGTACCTCCACCACACTTACATTCTGCTCTTCTTCACTCCTAAAAGATGGTATACCTCCCTGGCCAGTGCATGAAATTACCTCCTCCCTTTCTTCCTCAACATTTAAAAGTTCCTCAAAATATTCTCGCCATCTACCTAATACCTCCCTCTCCCCATCTACTAACTTCCCTACTCTGTTTTTAACTGACAAATCCATACTTTCCCTAGGCTTTCTTAACTTGTTTAACTCACTCCAAAATTTTTTCTTACTTTCATTAAAATTTCTTGACAGTGCCTCTCCCACTCTATCATCTGCTCTCCTTTTGCACTCTCTCACCACTCTCTTCACCTTTCTTTTACTCTCCATATACTCTGCTCTTCTTATAACACTTCTGCTTTGTAAAAACCTCTCGTAAGCTACTTTTTTCTCTTTTATCACACCCTTTACTTCATCATTCCACCAATCACTCCTCTTTCCTCCTGGGCCCACCCTCCTATAACCACAAACTTCTGCCCCACATTCTAATACTGCATTTTTAAAACTATTCCAACCCTCTTCAACCCCCCCCACTACTCATCTTTGCACTAGCCCACCTTTCTGCCAATAGTCACTTATATCTCGCCCGAACTTCCTCCTCCCTTAGTTTATACACTTTCACCTCCCTCTTACTTGTTGTTGCCACCTTCCTCTTTTCCCATCTACCTCTTACTCTAACTGTAGCTACAACTAAATAATGATCCGATATATCAGTTGCCCCTCTATAAACATGTACATCCTGGAGCCTACCCATCAACCTTTTATCCACCAATACATAATCTAACAAACTACTTTCATTACATGCTACATCATACCTTGTATATTTATTTATCCTCTTTTTCATAAAATATTATTTTTTTTATTACCAAATTTCTTTCTACACATAGCTCAATTAAAGGTTCCCCATTTACATTTACCCCTGGCACCCCAAATTTACCTACTACTCCCTCCATAACATTTTTACCCACTTTAGCATTGAAATCCCCAACCATCATTACTCTCACACTTGATTCAAAACTCCCCACGCATTCACTCAACATTTCCCAGAATCTCTCTCTCTCCTCTACACTTCTCTCTTCTCCAGGTGCATACACGCTTACTATAACCCACTTTTCACATCCAATCTTTATTTTACTCCACATAATCCTTGAATTTATACATTTGTAGTCCCTCTTTTCCTGCCATAGCTTATCCTTCAACATTATTGCTACTCCTTCTTTAGCTCTAACTCTATTTGAAACCCCTGACCTAATCCCATTTATTCCTCTCCATTGAAACTCTCCCACCCCCTTCAGCTTTGTTTCACTTAAAGCCAGGACATCCAGTTTCTTCTCATTCATAACATCCACAATCATCTCTTTCTTATCATTTGCACAACATCCACGCACATTCAGACTTCCCACTTTGACAATTTTCTTCTTCTTATTCTTTTTAGTAATCTTTACAGGAAAAGGGGTTACTAGCCCATTGTTCCCGTCATTTTAGTTGACTTTTACAACACACATGGCTTACGGAGAAAAGATTCTTATTCCACTTCCCCATGGATATAAAAGGAAAAGTAATAAGACCAAGAACTATTAAGATAAAATCAAAGAAAACTCAGATGAGTGTGTATAAATAAATATGTACATGTATGTGTAGTGTGACCTAAGTGTAAGTAGAAGTAGCAAGACATGCCTGTAATCTTGCATATTTATTAGATAGACAAAAGACACCAGCAATCCTACCATCATGTAAAACAATTACAGGCTTTCGTTTTACACTCACTTGGCAGGATGGTAGTACCTCCCTGGGTGGTTGCTGTCTACCAACCTACTACCATATTATTATATTATTATATTATATTATATATTATTATATGTGGCATGGTTATTTACTTGTCCAACATTTAGAACTAATACCTTATATAATCAAAAAAGGCATAATTCCAACAAAAATAATACTGAGAAAACTAATACCTTAACAGTTCCAAGGTCTTCCAGTGATATTATAATTGCCCTATAAAAGTTCAGGTCTTCTTCATAAAGGGCAATGACTGGAGCACGAATGGTTATATTTTCTTCTGGAATAATGTAGCGTGTTCCAAGGGGACCGCTATAAAACTCTCTGTGGAATACAGTATAATTAAACAAAATTTCATTTCAATGACTAAGGTATATAAATTGGAAATACAGGTCTCCCTCAACATTCGCGAGGGTTAGGGGATCAAGAGCCTCGCAAATGTTGAAAAACCGTGAATGTTTGGTGCCCCAATATATTGCAGGGAAATATATTACAATACTGCTTCCTTAACTTGTTGAACAATGAATAATCATAAAATACATGAAAACGTCATAAATTGTACTAAATATATACAGTGGACCCCCGGTTAACGATATTTTTTCATTCCAAAAGTATGTTCAGGTGCCAGTACTGACCGAATTTGTTCCCATAAGGAATATTGTGAAGTAGATTAGTCCATTTCAGACCCCCAAACATACACGTACAAACGCACTTACATAAATACACTTACATAATTGGTCGCATTGGGAGGTGATCGTTAAGCGGGGGTCCACTGTACATGTTATGCTTTAATAACGTATGTTATTTAATAACATGTATGTTAATAACATGTATGTTATTAAATACCACAGACTCCACCACTGTCTCCACCAATGCCTCCACCACTGCGAGTCCCTACTACCCTCCCTCTGACCCCCGCAACTGGCAGCCAGCCCTCCCACCACTCAGTGTGGTGAGTGTTTTGTTTGTTCATTATTTGCTATTAAACTACAGAATAAATAATGTAAACCCATTCATGACTGCATATTGGAATGGCTATTAGGAAAGGTATTAGATGGTGACATCATGTGTTTACTCTTGAACACAGCAAAGAATCGAACATTTCTGCTATTGCTAATAATAACAATAGTAATAATAATAATAATAATAATAATAATAATAATAATAATAATAAATACGATATAATTGAAGAAGGAAATTGTACAAAAATACGAGGGAGTGGTTGACACATCGTCAGTGTGACTTTGTTTATGCTGGAGTGAACATTAGTCTCCCTGCTCTTCCAAACATTTCACAATAATTCAGCAGTTGAGGCAGTGGTATTTAATAACATACATGTTATAAATAATAATAGTACATATTATTAATAACATGTATTATTATTAACATGTATGTTATTAAATACCATTGCCTCAATCACTGCCTCTACCACTCCAGTCACACTCAATCTACAAGCACCAAACACAATGAATTTTTGTGAAATGTTTGGGAGAGCAGGGAGACTAATGTTGACTCCAGCATAAACAAAGTCACACTGACGATATGTCAACCACTCCCTCGTATTTTTGTACAATTTCCTTCTTCAATTATATCATATTTATTATTATTATTATTATTATTATTATTATTATTACTATTGTTATTATTAGCTGTAGCAGAAATGTTTAATTCTTTGCAGTGTTCAAGAGTAAACACATGATGTCACCGTCTAATACCTGTCCGAATAGCCATTCCAATATGCAGTCATGAATGGGTTTACATTATTTATACTGTAGTTTAATAGCAAATAATGAACAAACAAAACACTCACCACACTGAGTGGTGGAAGGGCTGGCTGCCAGTTGCGAGGGTCGGAGGGAGGGTAGTAGGGACTCGCAGGTGGCGGGAAACTTAAATATGATTTGGCGGCTGGGAATTTGGTGGCTGGGAATTTGGCGGTTAGGAATTCGCGAATGTGTGAAGCCCGTGAAAGTTGAAAACGTGAATGTTGAGGGAGACCTATATACCAAGTTGCCATTTTAATCTTGTACAGTGGAACTCTGGTTTTCAAACTTAATCCATTCCAGAAGTTCATTCTAAAACTGAAAAGTGCAAAAACTGAATCAATTTTTCCCATAAGAAGTAATGTAAATACAATTAATCCGTTCCAGACACTCTCTTAGAGTCAATTCAGTGTCCGAGGTCACTTCAAAGCACCTTTGAAACATTGCTTTGGTGTAGAGTTTTTTGAAGTTTGAAATGACCTGCTGGTCCATGGGCTGGATGAGTGAAGTGGTGTTAGGAGGCAAGAACTTCACTGTTATAAAACTGAAGTCCCTAAACAATTGGTCTTCCAGGTCTGGAGGATGAGTAGGAGCATTGTCCAGTACCAGGAAGCACTTGAGTGGCAATTTATTTTCCAGGAGGTATTTTTTCACACTCAGGCCAAACACATCATGGACCCACTCTTTGAAAATTTGCCTAGTGACCCATGCACTTACAATTTACTCTTGAATACACTCTTTTTCTTCACATGGGATGGGAAAATTCTAGTGAAGAAAACAAATGTAGGCCAACTGTATATGTACTATCACAATTGAGAATGAACTATCACGATTCCTTTGGGATACTAATCTTACAGAGACTGATTAAACAATGTCTAAACCAAAAGCCTACTTTGTAGTGTATGTTTTGCTCCATTACCTCAGTATATGTGATATTACTAGTGAGAATTAGCCACCTTATGTTATGCATTTTTCTTAAATTACTATTCCTTGCTTAAATTTTGCCTAATAAATATTATCTGTCCATTTTGCAACCCCATTTTTTAAATACTATTAATTACTATTACTTCCTAAAAATTTTGTTTAATACCATATTTGCTATCAGTCCTTTCTACTTTTGTAAATTTTTTTACAGAGTATTAATTACCATTACTTGCTAAAAACTTGTTTCAATACCACATTTATTATCAGTCCATTCTACTTTATACAATTAATCACTATATTCTCTTTACTTTTAAATACTTAGTATTGCCTTTATAAGAACATAAGAACATAAGAAAGAGCACTGCAGCAGGCCTACTGACCCATGCGGAGCAGGTCCATGTCCCCCCCCCCGGATTAGACCAATGACCCCCCCCCCCCAGATTAGCCCAATAACCCACCCAGTCTGATCATCTCCACTCAAGGATGGAGCACTGCACCAGACCCAGCAGCACAAGCTAGTCAGGTCCAACTCACACCCACCCACACCCACTCATGTATTTATCTAACCTATTTTTAAAACTACACAATGTTTTAGCCTCAATAACTGTACTCGGGAGTTTGTTCCACTCATCCACAACTCTATTACCAAACCAGTGCTTTCCTATATCCTTTCTGAATCTGAATTTTTCCAACTTGAAACCATTGCTGCGAGTCCTGTCTTGGCTGGAAATTTTCAGCACGCTATTTACATCCCCTTTATTTATTCCTGTTTTCCATTTATACACCTCGATCATATCACCCCTAATTCTACGCCTTTTGAGAGAGTGCACATTCAGGGCCCTCAGTCTATCCTCATAGGGAAGATTTCTGATACATGGGATCATCTTTGTCATCCTCCTCTGTACGTTTTCCAGAGCATTTATATTCATTCTGTAATGCGGTGACCAGAACTGAGCAGCATAGTCTAAATGAGGCCTAACCAAGGATATATAGAGGTGAAGAACAACCTGAGGCCTTCTATTATTTATACTTCTAGATATGAAGCCAAGAATTCTGTTAGCTTTACTGCGAACACTAATGCACTGTTGTCTTGGTTTTAAATTACTGCTAACCAGAACTCCTATATCCTTTTCGCAATCAGTAGTATTAAGATCTACATTATTTAGTTTATATGTGGCATGGTTATTTACCTGTCCAACATTTAGAACTTTGCATTTGTCAATATTAAACTGCATCTGCCACTTCTCCGACCATTGCATCAGTCTATTCAAATCATCCTGGAGTGCTCTAGTGTCCTCATTAGAATGAATTGGACATCCTATTTTGGTGTCATCAGCAAATTTGCTTATGTCGCTATTTATTCCCTCATCTATGTCGTTTATGTAAATTGTGAACAACGGGCCCAACACTGACCCCTGAGGAACACAGCTCGTGATGTGCCCCCATTCTGATTTCTCCCCATTTATGCAAACTCTCTGCTGTCTGTCAGCTATGCCTCTACCCAGGAAAAAATTTCTCCTCCTATTCCATGTGCCTTAAGTTTCCTCAATAGCCTCTGGTGTGGAACTCTATCAAAAGCCTTACTGAAGTCCATATACACAATATCATATTCATTACCATGATCTACCTCCTCAAACACCTTAGTGAAAAAAGTTAGTAAATTCTTAAGACAGGAACGCCCTTTTGAGATTCATTAATCATGTTGAGATTCATTAATCAATCTGTGCCTGTCAAGATGGCTACGAATTGCTTCAGCAATTATTGGTTCCATAAATTTTCCCACTATGGAGGTAAGGCTTATTGGTCTATAGTGCGAAGCCAAGGACCTGTCACCTGATTGTAAATAGGTATTACATTTGCCATTTTCCGCTTATCAGGCACTATGCCAGTTTGTAGTGATATGTTAAAAAAATTAGCCAAAGGTATGCTAAGTTCCTCTTTACATTCCTTTAACACCCTTGTAAACAGTTCATCAGAGCCTGGGGATTTGTTAGGTTTTAGTTTCTCTATTTGTCTGAGGACCATGTCACTAGTTACCGCAATCATACATAGTTTATTATCATCCTGTTCTACATAATCTATTATTTCAGGAATATCGCTAGTATTTTCCTGGGTGAAAACTGAGAGGAAGTAGGTATTTAGAATTTCACACATATCCTTATCACTGTCAGTGATCTGACCAGAGTTAATCTTAAGTGGGCCAATCTTGTCCCTAATCTTACTTCTGTATACCTGAAAGAATCCTTTAGGGTTAATCTTTAAATCCCTTGTGACCTTAGCCACATAATCCCTTTTTGCTTTTCTTATTCCTTTCTTTATTTCTCTCTTTAATTGAATATACTGATTTCTTAACTGCCCATCCCCTCTTTTGATACGCCTATATATGCCTCTCTTTTGACCAATGAGATGTTTTAATCTATTGTTTATCCATTTGGGATCATTTTTGTTAGATCTAATTTCTCTACTCGGAACAAAAGTTGTCTGGGCAGCTAGAACTATGCTCTGAAAAACGTCATATTGGCAACCAAGATCACCTACCTGACCCATAGTCAGGGCATCCCAATTTAGCCCACCCAGGTAATTTTTCAGTCCCATGAAGTCGGTCAAGCGAAAATCTGGCACAGAGATTTGATTGCAGTTATCTGGGTAATTCCATGATATATTAAAACTAAGTGATTTGTGATCACTTTCCCCAAGCTCATCATTAACCTCAAGATTATTAATTAGTGAATCTTTGTTGGCAAGAACCAAGTCAAGCAGATTGTTTCCTCTAGTTGGTTGTCACAACCTGTTCTAAAAAGCAATCCTGAATCATATCAAGAAAGTCACTAGACTCAAGATTTCCTGTCATATTGTTCCAATCAATTTGTCTAAAGTTAAAATCTCCCATTCTAACAACATTTTCATATCTAGATGCCTTATGAATTTCGTCCCATAACAGCTTACTGCCCTCCCTATCAAGGTTTGGGGGCCTATAAATCACACCCAAAATTAATTTGTCATGTCCTTGAGAAACTGTAGCCAAACAGATTCTGTGTTCGATGTCTCTAATCTTATATCATGTCTAAGACAACAATTTAAATTTTCTCTGACATACATCGCCACCCCACCACCCTTCCTGTTGACCCTGTCAGTGTGGAATAGTTTATAATCCTGTATGTTGCATTCAGAAGGCATTTCTCTATCTTTCAGGTTGAACCAGGTCTCTGTTATACCAATAATATCTATATTACCTACACTTGCAAGTAATCTTAGCTCATCTATCTTATTTCTTAGACTCCTACTATTTGTATAGTAAACTTTAAGGGAGCTAATCACTCGTTGCCCTCTACTATCCCTCTTTGTTTGTTGATCAATTGATTTGCCATTACTAGCAACTTTATTTTGAATATTGTCTTTTAAACATATCCCTGAGGTATCCTGGTAATAACTGCTGTTTTTAACCCTAATGCTGCAGCCTGATTGTTTCCCACAAACACCCATACCTCTATAATCTATCAGTTTAAATTCCTGGACAAGTCATCAATTACCCTCTCAATTAAATTGGCTAATGCAACCACTCCATCCCCAGAGAGATGAACCCCATCCCTTGCATACATATCACATTTGTCAAAGAATAGGTCCCAGTTATCAATGAATGGGATTGCAAGTTCCTTGCAGTACCTGTCTAGCCAGCAATTTATACCAATTGCCCTAGACATCCATCCATTGCCCGCTCCCTTTCTAGGCAAGATGCTACATATGACTGGGATCCCTCCCTTAGACCTAACTACTTCTATGGCTAACCTGTACTTATCCAGCAGCTCCTCTCTCCTGCCCTTCCCAATGTCATTACCCCAGCACTAAGACAGATAATGGGCTTGTTCCCATTACCTGCCATAATATTATCCAACCTGCTGACTATGTCACCAACACCAGCTCCAGGAAGACACACTCTCTGTCTGACCTTTCTGTCTCTGTTACAAAATGCATAGTCCATATATCTTACCTGAGAATTGCCTACTATTAAAATATTCTTACCTTGATTAGCAGGGGAATCAGTGGTACCTTCAACCTCACTAACCACTGAAGTACACTCGTCTTGGAGAACAGAGAATCGATTTCCTACCTTCACATCTTCTCTATTAACTCTCCTCATCCTCCTTCTTCCTGAACTGTGAACCACTTGCCACTTAGAGTGGCTGCCACTATCACTGCTGGCGACCATTCCTTCCTTACCAGCTAAATCCTTCTCACACTCACTCCCAAACTCATCTATGCGAAGCTTCAGTCTCCTATTTTCCTCCTGAAGAAGTAGAATCTTCTTCAACACTTAAACCTGAGATTCTAAAACACTACAACAAGCCATGGTGCTTGGTAACAGCCCATGCTAACTCCCAAGAGCTTAGGCAGGTAGGACCGCAGGTGACCACTGGCCTCAGCGTACTGACCACTGACCTCAGCGTAATATTTCTACCAGTGCAATACTGAATCCTAATAGTTGTTCATAAAAATTTATAACTTGTAATAGAAATTATTTCTTTTTTAATATTTTTTAACTAATATTACTTGCTTAAATTTTGTTCAACACAATATTTACTATCAGTCCATTTTACTTTTGTACAATTGATCACTACATTCTCTCTCTTTATTTCTATTGTTTTATTTTTAATTTACCATTACTTGCTTACTATTATAAACTATTATTATAGTACTGACAACCAGTGCAATATTATATTGTCAAACTTGTGCCATAATAAGAGTTAGCATTATCCCTGTATTTTATAATTACTTATTTTAATCTATTATTATAAACTATTATTTTTGTTTTCTCTTATTTTTCTTTTATAACTACCATTACCTGCAGACTTTTAATTTAATTATTACTTCAAGTACTAAGCAATTTTATTGTGTTCAGTAAACTTCTATTCTAAATCTACAACTTTTGTCAAACCCTCAAATAATAACAGTTCAATATAAAAAATCATCAAATCTGCACCATATTAAGAGTGAACTGTATCCCTATATTTTTCAAAAAAAAAAACTACTACAGGTCCGCCATCACAAATCCGGCAATCAAAAGACCTGCAAAAACCCCCTCACAGTGATAAACATCTAGAGAGTACCACAGTCAAAAATTGGGAAACGTGATAACTGATGCACATATGAACAAAGACCACTTGCTGCTCACAGGAGATTTCAGCATAAATCTATTACATGACCAGGACCCACAAGTAACTGAATTCACAAACACTATAAGCAACTGCATGTTGCTGCCAACAATAACAAAACCTACAAAAATCTCCTTATTAGACCACATCTGGACTAACACCATATCCCCTTTAAAATCAGGCATAATCACAGACAACACCACAGGTCACTACCTTATCTCTCATAACCAAACTAGGCAAATTGCCCCAAGACACTATTAAAGTTACCTTCCGATTACATAACGAGACAGCTGTTAATAACTTTATAATAGCTATGAATAACATCGACTGACATAATGAGCTTGAAACATATACAGATATGGATAAATGTTATAATAATTTTCTAAAAAAAAAAAAAAAACTACCTCTATAATAAGCATTGCCCTAAAAAACTAAATAGATCACAGCTAAGAGACTAAACAGTCCATGGCTAACACCCAGCATCCTCAACTCCATTAACACAAAGCACCTATGTGAAAAACAGTACAGAATGGGTCAACTAACTAGAGACCATTCTAAACGTTACTCATCAATCCTTACCAGCCTGATAAGGTGGTCAAAAAAATTGTATTATGAAAACAGATTACATAACATAAAGGGTGATATGAAAAAGACCTGGAAAACCCTATCTGAAATTCTAGGAACTATAGAGATATCCAAAAACAAAATCAAATTAACAAAATCTGACAACAGCAAATGGACTCAATGTTATCTTCTCCACCATAGGAAAGAATCTAGTGAGCAAAATCCCAATGTCAAACACCCGTCCATCAGGCAACCTCACGGGCACCTACCCGAATACACTATTCCTAGCCCCAACCAGCCCAACAGAAGTCTTGCTCATCATCAACACCCTTAAAAACAAGGCAGGAGAGACAAATAACTTACCAGCTTTTATATACAAAAAAGCTTCACTAATAATTGCAACACTCTTTAACAAATCCATTGAATCCTCCACTTTCCCAGCAATTCTCAAAATAGCAAGGGTCAACCCGATCCACAAAGGAGGTGATCAAGGAGACTTGAATAACTATAGACCAATTACTAACTTACCTCTGATCTCTAAAATCTTTGAAAAATTAATTCATAGACAGATCTATTCCTACCTTGTCTCACACAACATACTAAACCCCTATCAGTTTGGATTCAGGAATAATAAAAGCACAAATGATGCTATCATACACATGCTAGAACTAACATACACTCCTCAGGGAATCTTCAGTGATTTACATAAAGCTTTTGATACTGTCGACCATGATTTGCTGCACATTAAATTAACACATTATGGTATAAGAGGGCACTCCTTCAGCTACATAGTCATACCTTAGTAACAGAAGCCATTATGTGTACACAAATGGAGCAAACTCTTCCACTCAACCAACCACAGTCGGTGTTCCACAAGGAAGTGTCCTTGGCCCACTGACAGAGGCAGATTGAGACACGGAGTGGCGGCGTCTGATATGTCCTATGTCCGGAACAAGGTCCAATATCCGGAACAAAATTTTGCAGAAAAAACAGTTCTAAAACCGAATTGTCCGATACCTGGAATGTGTGAAAACCGGAGTTCCACTGTATTTTTAACACCGGTTGTCTCCCATTGAGGAAGAGTAACCCAAAAAAGAACACACACTTAGACCATCATTCGCTCCATCACTGTACTGCCAGAGGGGTGATGATATTACAGCTCAAATGCCCATCCAATATTCCTGCCCCTCCCTCAGAATGCAGGCACTGTACATTCCACTTCCAGGACTCAAGTCTGGGTAACTGGTTTTCCTGAATCTCTTCATAAATGTTACCTTGCTCACCCTCCAACAGTACATCAGGTCATAAAATACTGTACCACTAGACTCCACTCCTATTTAACATGCTCTCACACACCTGTTGGATGTCTAAGCCTCTCACATACAAAACCTCCAACCATTCCTAGAACGACCCTTAGATATGGATCAATTATATTAGGGTGATTGAGGAAGGAATCCCTAATCTACTGTACTAGCAAAACAAAAGTGGGGAAAAATACTGTTGTGGCAATTACCTTCAAATCTTGTCAGTTGTTCTTCCTGCATGTCCATATATCAAAATATGAAAAACTCTTCACTGCCTGTACTTCCACATTATTTCTCCCTCATTCCCTCACCACTTCTCAGCCTCCCAACCACACCTCATACAATATACACCTACCATTCGACTTACGACCAAGTTCGGTTCCGAGAAACCAGTCGTAAGTTGAAATGGTCGTAAGTCGAACTTTACTACTGAATATCAACAAAACATTTTTGTAATGACTTTATTTTATTGTTTTATTTTGGTACTTCATGTTTTACTTTACTTTTTATGCTGTAAGTACTGTATTTTATACTGTAAGGTTTAGGATACACAGTGTACAACACAAATAGTTGTTTATTTTCCAGAAATTTGGCATAAAAAACACGGTCGTAAGTCGAGCAGGTCGTAAGTCGGATAGTAGGTGTATAATGCTAAACAGAATTATGAATATACAGTTGACCCTCAACTAACGGCGGCATTAAGTAAGGGCAATTTCGTCTAACGGCACTTTTTGCCATAGAAAAAATGCCTTAACCAATGGCAAAAAACTTAACCAACAACGTTCGTCCGGAACATGTCCCCAGCCACTCCAAGACTCAGTGTGCCATTGTTTACAAGTTGTTGCGGTCAGTTTCAACGTGTGCCTCCCATACATTTTGGATTATTCCACTGTTTCTAATGCTTGTAACCGCTAAATAAGCCACCATGGGCCCCAAGAAAGCTTCTAGAGCCAGCCCTTGGGTAGAGGATGTGGGAAACACGATAGAATTCAAGAAAAAGTTTGTAGAAAAATACGAAAGTGGTGGTGGTAGAGGGTGGTAGTGATGGTGGTAGAGGGTGGTACTGGTAGTGATGGTGGTAGAGGGTGGTACTGGTTGTGATGGTGGTAGAAGGTGGTAGTGATGGTGGTAGAGGGTGGTACTGGTTGTGATGGTGGTACTGGTTGTGATGGTGGTACTGGTTGTGATGGTGGTAGAGGGTGGTCCAGTGATTCTCAAGCTGGTCCTAGTGGCTTTAAAAACCAAGAAGGGAGGTAACCCCACCAAAGGACTTGGTACCTGAAGTCTTTATGGAAGGGGATTCTCCTTCCAAGCAATAGACAATCCTGAATCTCCCCTGCTGCTGGTACATCACTCATCAACAACTCCATAATAAAGGTAAGTGGTATTCAATTATTGTTTATTTTGCATGTCCCATTCCTTTCCATATAAGGAAATGTATATTTTGTGTAAAAAAAAAATTTCAGACTTTGGGGTATCAGGCATGGATTAATTCTATTTCCATTATTTCTTATGCGGAAAATTAACTCAACCAACGGCAATTTCAACCAACGGCAAGCCCTCTGGAACAGATTAGTGCCATTGGTTGAGGGTCCACTGTAATAGTAATGCAGAATGAAAACTAAGCAATTCTATGGTACCTGTCTGTCACCATGTTTAGCAGCCTTGGTGGGGAGGGAACTCAATAAGTCTGTAACCTAGAAGTAATTACCTTTCAGCCACTACCTATAGTGCCCTCAGGAGCAACAAGATCATGATTTATGCAGGTACTTCCTGCCTTGTCAGTGATCAGCTGTTCCAGGTAAATTTTATAGTGTTTTGACTTATCTTGATGCTAGCTGGCTCATTTCCAGAACTACTTTTATCATGTTGAATTTTATCAGATACAGCATCTTTCTATAAGAGTAGTCCCTATACTTAGCATTTAATTAAAGTATGGTGTGTTGTCATAGTGCATTCTTTTTACACAATAAAAATGTCTCAAAAGTAGTAATAAAAATACTCCAAACTGAGATAGTGCTAGTCTTATATATATTCAATGCCAAAAAGTTTGCTTTTATTAGAATGTGCCACTGTATTACAGCCATTACTGAAATTTAACATAAGGCCAACACAAAATGAATATGAATGAACATTTTACCTTACAAAACCAGCATTTTACATGTAAGAGAAAAAAATATGAAAAACTGCATTGCAATGAGGGGTACAAAATAAAAATTATCCAAAGAAACCTGAAGTTCATATAATACTAATGCAAACTCTCTACCTGTATTGGTAAAAGATGAAAGAGAATGAATATAGTTTTTTTTCTTTAACCCTTTGACTGTTTTCGACGTATAAATACGTCTTACGAGCCAATGTCTCTGACGTATATACATGTATACTCAATAATTCTAGCGGCTTCAAATCAAGCGGGAGAAAGCTGGTAGGCCCACATGTGAGAGAATGGGTCTGTGTGGTCAGTGTGCACCACATAAAAAAAATCCTGCAGCACACATTGCGTAATGAGAAAAAAAAAAACTGATCGTTTTTTGGAATAAAACGCCGACTTTGAGGTGTATTTTCGTATAGTATTTATCGCTGTATTCGCGTTTTCATGGTCTTAGGTGATAAAATGGAAAACATGTTACAGAAATAGAGATGATTTTCATTACTTTGACGATGAAAACGACCTTGAAACTGAGCTCAAAGTAGCGGAAATGTTCGATTTTTACCAATGTTCAGGAGTAAATAAATCACACCACACGTCCAATACACGTCAACTGGGGAGTCTAATATTCTTTCAGTAGTGCACTGATATTATTTATACCATTTTTACAATAATGCAGTAGTCTGCATAACAGTAAATTTTGTATTTTTTTGTATGCATAAAAAATCAAAATAGAAAGCAATAATAATATAAGAGGGGCCTAGAGATGTGACTAATGAACAGAGCATATGTTATTTTAGTGCCACGAATGTCTACCTTGTTTATTGTGGACCCTATTTTGAAATTGGCATCTTTTTTAGTTTGCGTGAAATTGGCCAAATTGCCAATTTCTGACCACCATATTGGGTAGTCCCAATTAGTAAATGGGAGGTTTCTTGTACTCAGCTGATAGATAAAATGGAGTTCTAAAGAAATAGCTATGAGTTTGGTCAACTGGAACAATGGAATTGGCTGAAAATAGGGCTCAAAGTCGGCGAAATCGCTGATACACATATGTCGCCGAGACCACTAACTTCGCGGGAGCATAATTCCATGAGTTTTCGACCAAATTTCGAACTTTTGGTGTCATTACCATCGGGAAAAGATTCTCTATCATTTCATAAGAAAAAATAATTTTTTTTTTCAAAAATTGAGCGACATAGAATGACAGTTTCAGAAAGGGGCCTGAAACAGTCAAAGGGTTAAACACCAGTCATCTCCCACGAATATGAGAAGACAAAATTACTATTCATCCTTTCCCCCCTGAATATCAATAAATCAAACTCACTATATCTTACACAATAGCCAAGCAAATACATTTAAAAATTTTAATCCATACTACCCAAAACATATAAATAAAACACAAGGGTTATTATAAAGCTTACAACATGCAGTCCATAAGAGAATCTAAGGCCTGTGACGTATTGATCCCTCGGTGAATAACCCAAAAATGGCTTGGGGTAAACACTTCTCCAACAACCAAATCTACTGCCTGCCCAACTGGCAAAAGAGCACTGACATCTAATCTTTTGTAAATGTCCTGAACACCTGCAACATTCACAGGACAAGACAATGGTTCAATCTGAAAATTTGGAAATAAAATGATTTAACAAATTACAAAAAATTAAACTTCATATAAATATATACCGATATAACTGTATATAAGCCCAAAAGTTCATAATACATTCAACTTAATCTCCAACATTATTAACATTGATGATTATGTGCACTTGAATTGAGAATGTTGGAGATTAAGTTGAATGTGTTATGAACTTTTAATACAGTACTTTTAAGAATCTCTAATGGGTAACATTTTGATCTGAACCAGGACTGTAGAGCTAACAACCTCAAACACAGCTGAGAGAGAGTAAAATAAATTAAAGGTCAACACTACTCATTTTAGGTTCATTAAGATTCCTGCCTTTCTAATATCTTAATGAGACATACACTGAGACAAATTTTATTCAGAAAATCTACAAATTATTTTACAGTAGTATAAATTTATACAATGGTTCTAAGGGCACAGAGAAAGTTTAAACACTCATTAGTGGAACATTATGAAGATTTATACTAGGACAACCCAGTAAAGTGAGAATGAGCTATTTCACAGTTGTGTGATAACATGGCAATGGTAGAAACAAATAATTATAAGGGTAGGCCCTACAATGGATCCTTGCAGTATTTGAATAAAAACAAAACTTGCCCTATCAAATTGTTTCATTAACAACCAACTTGTTTTGCATCTTTTAACTACTGTGTTTTCTACTCACATTTTGCCACTGATTCTTGATTCATCAAGAACTTCAGCAAATGTCTATGAAACATCAATCTTAAGCATGTCAGATGAGAAACCAAGTGCAATTATATTTGCATCTCTTGAAAACCAGGCTGATATTTGCACATTTTAATATGCTAACCTTCCTTTACATAAAAAATATTTTCTGAATACTGTAGTACAGTAGTTATTATAGCATTCAAATATTATAATTACATACTGTTTTTGTGTGAGCTTCTCAACTAACTGTGCTTTAGCTTTATATGTAACTTAACTTATAATACCTACATCAAATGCACATCAAATCCATATGTTAGTGGATGCCTATGGTCACCTGGTCTACCAATAGAATAAAGTAATATGCCAATGTATAACTATACCAAAGCACATAAATCCTTCACACTAAGCATCGAAGATAAATTACAACACTCACCGGTCTTGATGAGTGTGGAAAAAGTGACAAATTTGGCAGCACCATGATATTTCCACCATAATACTGAATAGTGACCACTTCTGGGTGAGCATTTAAGAGGGCTTCAAGTGTTCTGTAGCCATAGGTTTCATGGTTCAAATCATCTAATTCGGCACCATAAAACCCCTAAATAGATAAATAATCAATGATTCAGAGCACGAAAGTACTTAAAGAGAAGTCAGTCTTCATAATTTTCCAAAAAATTACAGCTATGTGCTTTCAACTTATTGTACAATATTTATGTATAATGAGTTGAAATATAACTATTACTATACAGTACTTATTATTCTTTTTAACAAAATGACCATCTCTTGCCAAGACAAGGAGAACCAAAGGCAAAAACATTCAGCAACACTCATTCAATCTCTATCTTTCCAGAAGTGTGTTGATATCATAATCATATTACCTCTCAACTTTAATTCCCCCATCTCTTTATTTCTACCTCCAGGACTTAAGTCCAGCTAACTAGTGTCCTTGAACTCTTTTATAAACATTATCCTGCTCACACTCCAGCAGCACATCCATTAAAAATATTTTTATTAACATGAATAATATAGGAAGGATAAACTGCAGAGTCACTCAAAGTGCTTAACAGAAAAGTTGCTGAATACGGGTTGGCCATCAATCACCTATCCAGCAATCAGTTATCCGGTTCCATCAGTAATCCGGCACTAATTTTGGCTAGCATAATTTCAAATTTCATCATTATACTGACTCAAATTTTACTATTATATTGACTCAGAAACTGTGTAGATGGTTGTAAATCCACAGCAGCAAGCCAGTGGAGGAGAAAGTAGTGATGAAAATGAGGAAGATGTAGCAGAAAGATTCTCTATTGATAGGTTAATCAAGTGTATTCTAACATAACCACTCTGTAATCCAGCAAACTCGCTAATCTGGCACACAACAGGTCCCAATGATGCCAGATTAGTGATGGCCGACCTGTACTGTAAAAAGAATGAGAAGGAAACAAAGAACAGTGCCTTGAACACTGCTCAGGTAGTAAGGCACAAAGCCATTTACTGTATTTTAAAACTTGTGAGATGGAAAGAGATCCTTCACAACAGTATAGCCTCTCCTCACTTAACGATGGAGTTTTGCTCCTAAAACCATGTCAGTAAACGAATTCATCACTAAGTGAGGAGCATACTATAATGGTAGTGGATTTGTGTCAATCTTTGATATTGTTTTAATGTCACCTTTGCACAATTTATAACATTTCTGGTATATTTTTAAATGTTTATACAGTAGTGTACTGTATATTTTAATACAGTGGTACTTACGAGTTTAATTCGTTCAGACCGAAACGTTGTCCTAAGCTCCTCTCTTCTATGTGTGGGTTATTTGTGTACCTAATGTAACATAATAATCAATATAAATAACATAGAAACATGATACATACTCTAGAATGAATAAAATATGTCATTATGTGATGAGTGGTAGTGGCCACTCCCAAGGTAAGTATTTCGCTCTGACCACATCTTCCCATTCTTGCCCTTCTAAGGTCTTATTACAAGAGAAAACAGTGTGTTTGTGAGGCTGACTTCACTAGATCACTAGTTTCTTAAGGAAAACACTGAAATAAAAGCAATTCTTTCATGTTTTCTATGATCTCATGCTTTAATTCAATGGACATCATCCTCGTCTTCTTCTCAGCACTGTCCTTTGCACTTATTTTCTTAGGATCCATGGTTAGAAGAGAGAAATATGGCAAAATAACTGCAAAAAAAAGCACAAAATGCTGGAATGCTGGGTGGATGTTGTGGCGTTTGATGTGCCAATTAGTGGCGGTGTATGAGAAGCTCGCTCGTAACTCGGATTTTGGCTTGCAACTCAAAATAAAAAATCGACCGAGCAACTGCTCATAACTCGGAAAACTCTTAAGTTGGGGCACTCATAAGTCAAGGTACCACCGTAAACAGAATAGAGGAAATCAGCTCTAATATACACCTATCATCCGACTTACGACCAAGCATGGTTCCGACCAACCGGTCGTAAGTCAAAATGGACGTAAGTCGAACCTTTGAAAATTGCCTACATACTGGGTAGGGCATAATGTCAAACATTTCCTACCTAAACTACCTAAATAGAACTGTAATGAAATGTACAATCATTATTTCATTCTTTTTACCATAATTTACTTTTTTTTTTTTTTTTTTTCAACAAGTCGGCCGTCTCCCACCGAGGCAGGGTGACTCAAAAAAGAAAGAAAATCCCCAAAAAGAAAATACTTTCATCATTCAACACTTTCACCTCACTCACACATTATCACTGTTTTTGCAGAGGTGCTCAGAATACAACAGTTTAGAAGCATATACATATAAAGATACACAACATATCCCTCCAAACTGCCAATATCCCAAACCCCTCCTTTAAAGTGCAGGCATTGCATTTCCCATTTCCAGGACTCAAGTCCAACTATATGAAAATAACCGGTTTCCCTGAATCCCTTCACTAAATATTACCCTGCTCACACTCCAACAGATCGTCAGGTCCCAAGTACCATTCGTCTCCATTCACTCCTATCTAACACGCTCACGCACGCTTGCTGGAAGTCCAAGCCCCTCGCCCAAAAAACCTCCCTTACCCTTTCCTTCCAACCCTTTCGAGGACGACCCCTGCCTTCCAACCCTTTCGAGGACGACCCCTTCCTTCCAACCCTTTCGAGGACGACCCCTACCCCGCCTTCCTTCCCCTGTAGATTTATATGCTCTCCATGTCATTCTACTTTGATCCATTCTCTCTAAATGACCAAACCACCTCAACAACCCCTCTTCTGCCCTCTGACTAATACTTTTATTAACTCCACACCTTTTCCTAATTTCCACACTCCGAATTTTCTACATAATATTTACACCACACATTGCCCTTAGACAGGACATCTCCACTGCCACCAACCGCCTCCTCGCTGCTGCATTTACCACCCAAGCTTCACATCCATATAAGAGTGTTGGTACTACTATACTTTCATACATTCCCTTCTTTGCCTCCATAGATAATGTTTTTTGACTCCACATATACCTCATATACCACATATAGTCGGACTTGAGTCCTGGAAATGGGAAGTACAATGCCTGCACTTTAAAGGAGGGGTTTGGGATATTGGCAGTTTGGAGGGATATGTTGTGTATCTTTATACGTATATGCTTCTAAGCTGTTGTATTCTGAGCACCTCTGCAAAAGCAGTGATAATGTGTGAGTGTGGTGAAAGTGTTGAATGATGATGAAAGTATTTTCTTTTTGGGGATTTTCTTTCTTTTTTTTGGGTCACCCTGCCTCGGTGGGAGACGACCGACTTGTTGAAAGAAAAAACAAAAAAAAAAAAAAACCTCAACGCACCACTCGCCTTTTTTCCTTCATCAATTCTATGATTAACCTCATCCTTCATAAATCCATCCGCCGACACGTCAACTCCCAAGTACAGTATCTGAAAACATTACTTCTTCCATACTCCTCCTCCCCAATTTGATATCCAATTTTTCTTTATCTAAATCATTTGATACCCTCATCACCTTACTCTTTTCTATGTTCACTTTCAACTTTCTACCTTTACACACATTCCCAAAATCATCCACTAACCTTTGCAATTTTTCTTTAGAATCTCCCATAAGCACAGTATCATCAGCAAAAAGTAACTGTGTCAATTCCCATTTTGTATTTGATTCCCCATAATTTAATCCCACCCCTCTCCTGAACACCCTAGCATTTACTTCTTTTACAACCCCATCTATAAATATATTAAACAACCATGGTGACATTACACATCCCTGTCTAAGACCTACTTTTACTGGGAAGTAGTCTCCCTCTCTTCTACACACCCTAACCTGAGCCTCACTATCCTCATAAAAACTCTTTACAGCATTTAGTAACTTACCACCTATTCCATATACTTGCAACATCTGCCACATTGCTCCCCTATCCACTCTATCATATGCCTTTTCTAAATCCATAAATGCAATAAAAACTGTTATCTTTATGTATTGTCGACACAGTGGAATGGGAGAATATCACTGGTAGTGTCATCCTGCCAGAATGTAGTATAACCTATACCCTAAGTAAAGAGAAACAACTCTGGAACATGTGTAATACGTATCCGGCTGGCCGGGTGGGTGGCCGGGTGATTGGTTGGTTGGCTGACTGAATGTGGCTGTCTGTCTGTCTCTCTCTCTGTATCTCTATCTCTCTCTCTCTCTCTCTCTGTATCTCTCTCTCTCTCTCACAGGTACACGTGAAGTTATCATACATAGTATAAATTACCTAGGATAACCCAAAAATCTAGACAAAGTGCCATACAGTGGATCTGTGCTCCAGTGCCCAAAATTAATACTAATTTTAATAATTATTATTATTATTATAACAATATTACATATGTACTAATATTAATTATTATTAATAATATAATATTATTAATATAATATTATTAATAATATAGACGAATTACACTCTTAATGAGTGGCTTTGAGACAGACAAGCAGACAGAAAGACAGACATGGGTAGACAGAGACACACAGGTAGACAGAAAGACAGACACACAGGTAGACAAAGACAGACACAGGTAGACAGAAAGACAGGCACAGGTAGACAGAGACAGACACAGGTAGACACACAGGTAGACAGAAAGACAGACACACAGGTAGACAGAAAGACAGACACACAGGTAGACAGAAAGACACATATAGGTAGACAGACACACACAGGCAGACAAAGACAGACACACAAGTAGATAGAAAGACAGACACACAGGTAGACAGGCACACAGGTAGACACAGGTAGACAGAAAGACAGACACACAGGTAGACAAAGACAGACACACAGGTAGACAGAAAGACACACAGGTAGACAGACAGAAAGACACACAGGTAGACAGACAAACAGACACACAGAGATACAGACAGACACAGATATACAGGCAGACAGATTTATGTGCAACACTGAAAACAAATAGAGAGTTCAAGAGTAAGAGCCGTTCTTGCCACAATCTCCAGTGCAAGATTCAGACTTCATCTTAGGGGCCATGGTGAAATTTACTGTCCAGTTAGTACAGTTAATACAGTACGATGCTGCTGATAGGACAGGGTTACTCAAACTGATGCTGCCTGCATGACACATTGCCGCCCCAAGTATTGTCAAATATTGTACAGAAGTATGCATCAGCCGGTCCAGCCCAGCTGCCAGATGCACGGTCGTAAGTCGAGTGGATGTATGTCGAGCAGGTCGTAAGTCGGATGGTAGGTGTACACTATTTAGGTAGGCATACTGGTCAGAGAGCCCATCGTAAGCCTGAGTCGACAGTAAATGAGTACATCACTAAGTGAGAAGAGGCTGTATATGCTTAGTGCTCTTTGGTTAGAAGGCTTTGAAAAAAGGACAGTTGGTATCGCAACGTTTATTAGTGACAGTGAGTCAGTTGGTCATGAAACCACGTAAAGTTAACCTGTTGACTGCACAGATCTTATCTGAGAACAATTAGCCTTGATTGAGTGTTTAAGGCTGACAAGTCAGTGTTGTTGGAAGAAAAGTCTGTCAAGAACTTACATTAGCAAGCCTGGTTTCAGGCAGACAAAGATCATTTCAACTTTCTTCTGTGCACTAAAGCAATGCAAGATTTCAAGTGCAACCCTATGATTATTTATCACACAGTATCCCTGTGCAATAAAAGGTCAAGACAAAGACCTGCTTGCCCATTATTTGCCAGTCCAACAAGGAAGCATGGCTGATTGAAGTTATATTTGCTGAATGGATCAAGCATTACTTTATTCCTAAAATGAAGACTTACCCAGCCAGAATCATGCATTAAAAGTAAAAAAAATAATAATAATTATAATAACAAAAATAATAAATGTAAAAATGGTTATGAAAATAAGTAAACACAGTGCATCAAATTAGGAAAACAAACTTACTCTGTAAGCTCCAATAAGCTCATCTATAGAGAGACCATCAGGAAACTCCTTCCCTAGGAGTGTCTTAAGACGAACAATGCAATCTTGGCTCAATGATCTACACGTTTCATCAACTGTAGAGGCTTGAAACAGAATAAAAAATATATATATATTTTTGTGTATAGCTTTGGTAAAAAATAAAGCCTGTAACATAAAGAAACAATTTGGACAAATTAAACTATGTTGGGAGACGGCCGACTTGTTGAAAAAAAAAAATATATATATATATATATATAATTAAGGTAAACAAAGAGTTAAAAAAATAATAAAATACCATAAAGAAAAATAAAGCAATTCTGAAGTTGGGATAGTTCCATGAAATTTAATTCTCCAGCTCACTCAAACCCAATACCATTTCTGCTATTGAGGTGTTGCTCTTTACATCTCATACCCATTATTCAGAATACCCCCACCAGGTGACTTCATTAACTAAAGGAAACTAGAAGCTGTCAGCACTATCATCATATGCTAATGTGAGCTTGGGAATTCTTGTAATGGTTTTCCTGGACAACTCTTATGCCTTAGCCCAACTTAAATATCCTGACCCCTGTAAGCCTTGGCAAATCACCTGTCTCATAGATTTACTCTACAATGAGTGGATGTTCATCAGCCCCAGTGAATTGTTAAGTTCTTCACATTGATCTCTTTACCACAAAGGCAAATCACTTGCATACAGTACTGTATTTGTTTCTTCCTTCCTGGATCCCTAGTCCCTGGCAATAGACTGTCTATACTCCCAGTCTCTTCCTTTTTGTTAGCACACACATTCAAACAACATTAACTTCAACATTTCCTTCACTTTCCTTTTAGTACTAGATTCAGAAAGAGGTTACCAGCCCCTTGCTCCCAGAATTTTAGTCCCTTATGAGACACATGACCTCAGTGTGAGGAAATACTCTTTCTTCTTTCTTTCAACAAACCGGCCATATCCCACTGAGGCAGGGTGACCCAAAAAGAAAAACAAAAGTTTCTCTTCTTAAATTTAGTATTTTATACAGAAGGGGTTACTAGCCCCTTGCTCCCTGAGGAAATAATCAAGGTATTAAAAAAAAAGACAAAATAAATGTACAGTAGACTGTCATTTAACACTGTTTTGTGTGGCACGTTTTGTTTATAGCACGATTGAAGAATTCCAGCATATTTTGCTTAACACTTCATAAAATTAACTTAACATGGTTCAGTTTGCCGGAGGGGAAAAAATCTGGAGCACACTTTGCCCGTGGGATACATACACTCTGCTTAGTTGTGGGTTAGACCATTGGGTCAATGGGGTCTCTACCACCATCCCCTGCAGTGTGTGATAAAGAAGGAAGGCCTGAAAAAGAGTTTATGTTTAGCACAGGTTGGTTCCATAACTTTAAGTTGCATAATAAGTTATATAGTATTAAGCTTTCTGGTGAAAGTGCTTCAGCTGATCATACAGAAGCAAGTAATTTCCCTGCTGATTTGTATGAAATTATTTCTGAGGGTGGCTACGAGCCATGTCAAGTGTTTAACCCTTAAACGGTCCAAATATATACGTTCACGTGCATAGCGCCTCAAACATATATATACGTTTTATATTTCCTGCCTCCAAATTTGGCACGATTGGCCTGAGATGCCTGGTCATCATAGAATTGGTCTTAACACTAGGTGTGGCAGTATTAAAAAAATCTGGGACCACTTAGTACCTTGTGGGAGCGCCAGTTAAATTGAGCACCAGCTAGAGCAAACAGCGCTGCAAACACCAAGGATTCACTGATGTAATGTCATATTAACACTCCTCTTTTAACAGGAAAGTGATGTTAACCCCAAGTTTAGGGTCTGTCGATCTCTGTCTATCTTTGTCTATCTCTGTCTGTCTCTATCTGTCTCTGTCTCTATCTGTCTCTGTCTTTGTCTATCTCTATCTGTCTCTGTCTATCTGTGTCTGTCTGTCTCTGTCTCCATCTGTCTCTTTGTCTATCTGTCTCTGTATATTTGTCTCTGGCTTTGTCTATCTGCCTTTGTCTCTGTCTATCTCTTTCAATCTGTCTATCTCTGTCTCACAGGTACACATAAATACAAGTATACGTAGTATAAATTACCTAGGATAACCCAAAAATCCAGACAAAGTGCTATACTCTGCTTGAAGATGTGAGTAAAAGTGATGATACAGTCTTGTGGTTCTCTCTGAGACAGAGAGCTAGACAGATAGACAGGGAGCTTGGCAGGCAAATAGACAGAAATGTTAGTGTACAAGTAAAAACAAAGCGAGGGGGATGGTCATCTAATCTTTTCTTATCAGCTGCACCCTCCCCCACCCTCGTTTACGCTCATCAAATGTCATCTCTTATCAAATGTTATCTCCCCTTATCTTGTCACTGTCAGAGGGGTGGACATTGTTTTTCATGCTTCAAGGGAACATATTATTACATATTATTATTATTACCTATTATTATTATTACCTATTATTATTATTACTTATTATTATTATTATTCTCCTCCTCCTCCTCCTCCTCCTCCTCCTCCTCCTCCTCCTCCTCCTCCTCCTCCTCCTCCTCCTCCTTCTCCTTCTCCTCCTCCTTCTCCTTCTCCTTCTCCTCCTCCTCCTCCTCCTCCTCCTTCTTCTTCTCTTTCTCCTTCTTCTTCTCCTTCTCATTCTTCTTCTTCTCCTCCTCCTTCTCCTTCTCCTCCTCCTTCTCCTTCTCCTCCTCCTCCTCCTCCTCCTCCTTCTCCTCCCTTTTCTTCTTCTCCTCCTCCTTCTTCTTCTACCTTTTCTTCTTCTCCTCATCCTCCTCCTCCTTCTCCTCCTCATTCTCCTTCTCCTCCTTCTCCTCCTCATTCTCCTCCTCATTCTCCTTCTCCTCTTCCTCCTCCTCCTCCTCCTCCTTCTCCTCTTCCTCCTCCTCCTCCTCCTCCTTCTCCTCCTTCTCCTCCCCCTCTTCCTTATTATTATTATATACTTCCACATATCCAAAACATTGCTGGGGCATATAAATACTTTGTATATATTCCAAGACAATAGTAAATGACCAAGGCAGGTGTAAATGTCCACCTGTCAGTGTGTTTGTGACACTTTGAGTACAATTTCAGTACCTAATACTAGTGTCAGAACAAAGATTGGTTATAAAATGACAAGAACTAGTACAAATTGTAACTATCAGAACATAAAAATTCCATAAAATAATATGAAAAATAAAAAAAAAAAGGTATATCGGCAACACGTCTGCAAGCGGCAGGACTCCACGTTGCTGTCATATGAGCATCCATTGCCAACTTCTCGGCCTCATATCTCGGTAAGTACTGACCCTAATTTTTTTTTATGCTAAAACATTTAAAAAATGTGCTCTTTTTTCTATAAAAAAAAAAAATCAAAATATTCGGGGCGCTGCGCAGGTGGACGTATATATATACGTTTGGACCGTTTAAGGGTTAATGCTGATGAGACAAGTGTTTTTGGAAGAAAATGCCAACACGAACTTATATCAGTCAGCAAGAGAAAAGTGCACCAGGCTTCAAGGCAGGAAAGGATTGCTTCACCTTGCTCCTTTGTGGTAATGCATCAGGTGACTTCAAGTGTAAGCCCGCGGTTATTTACCACTCTAAGAATCCTCGTGCTTTGAAAGTTGTAGATGATAACACCTTACCAGCAATTTGGAGGTCAAACAAGTCAGCATGGATGACAGAGGAAATATTTATTGACTGGTTTAAGCATCAGTTTATTCTTGAAGTCAAGTTTTACCTGCACATCAAGAACCTTGCATTCAAGGCTCTCTTCATTCTTGATAATTCCCGTACTCATCCACAAGCTTGGCTGGATGTGACTCCACATGTAAAAGTTGCATTTTTACCTCCAAATACAACATCTCTAATTCAACCACTGGATCGGGGAGTTATTAAGTCATTCAAGTGTAACTACAAAAAAAAGTTATAAAAAACTAGTTGCATCAATAGACTCTGACACCAACTTGGCAGTACCAAGCTTCTGGAATAAATTTAACACTGCAGATGCCATCAGCTATGCTAGAAGTGCATGGAATGAAGTGACCCAATCAACATTAAATGCAGGCTGAGGAAAGTTATGGCCTTCTGTAGTTAATTCTCTCACTAGTTTTCCCTTGTTTGAGAGTCAGGTTCAGGAAATTGTACAGATGGCAAGGATATTACCAGGTGATGGTTTTGAAGATATGAATGAAGATGTGAATGAACTCTTAGAAGATGATGATGATGAAGACAGGAGTCCAGAGGAAATGTTGACAGAGCTTGATGCACAGATACAAGGAAGGCACATAACAGAAGCAGATGAAGAAGAACCTGAAGAAAAACAGTTAACATTGCAGCAGTTATATGAACAGTTCCATGATGTTGCTAAACTAGCAGACTTTTTCACTGAAGAGGACCCTGACAAATCTAAAAGCAGCGCTTTGAAACAGGGTTTAGACCAGCTGATGATGCCTTACTGTCAGCTATATAATGTACTGCAGGGTAAAAAGAGCCCAGAGATCCATTACAGAATTTATGCACACTCCTGTACAGCCATCAACTTTAGTACTAGAACCTCTACCATCCACTTCTGTCGACAACTAACAACCATCCACCTCAGCCCAGTAGGGCCACACCATGCATATCCACTCTTCAAAATCATCCACAAACACCATTACCCACAATTTAAGGTAAGGTAAGAAATACTGTTATTTCTATTGCATTTGTAGTCTTAAGCAGTAACATATCATGACAATGAACTACAATTATATATTCACTTTTATTTTTGTAAGATCTGTTGGTCTAAAAACAATCTGTTTGGCTTTTTGGGGGCTCCCAGGAATGCAACCCTATTTTTTCCATATGTTCTTCAGTTTGTCTTACACAGTTTTGCCTAACATGGTGTTTTCAGGAACGTAACTACTGGCGGTCTACTGTACATAAAGAAGACCCAAACCAATACAAAAGATCTCCCAATAAAAAATATATTTTAACTGCTTCTTAATGTTGATGTAAAGACCTGAGGTATTTGAGGGAAGTCTTACTGTGACATCATACTTTAGCTATTAGGAAGAATTACCACAGCAATATTAATAACATTTCAAACCAAAATAATGTAAAACAAGTTGCTCAATTGCTAGTGCGCTCAGCTCACACACTGAGGTCTGGGGGGTTGATCCCCAGTATGGGTGGAAACACCTGGATGTGTTTCCTTAAGACACCCAGTGTCCATGTTCACCTATCAGTAAAATAGGTACCTGGGTGTTAGTCGACTAGAGCAGATCACATCTTGGGAAAATTTACCTAATTTGCCCAAAATGTTCTGCATAAAAAGGGGCTTTCTATATAGTATTATGTCACTGATGTCAGCTAGACTTATATACCTTGTACATTACTTGTATAAATAAATAACAACCATCTTTAACTACAATGTCAGATCCTTGAGCAAACATTATGATGACCTCACTGCATTACTCAATTCCCTTCATTCCAATATATCTATCAACACACTCACAGAAACCTGGCTTAAGCCTGATATTACCGATGTCTATGCCATTCCTGGCTACATGGCCATACACAACTGTAGAACAGACCAGCAAGGGGGAGGAACAGCTATATATTACTCAAATCAACTCAAATGTATCAATAAATCTTGCACATGGAACGAACATGGAGAATATATCACAGTCAAATTTAAATCAAAAGACCTGCAAAACCCCTCACAGTTATAAACATCTACAGAGTACCACAGTCAAACATTTACCACTTTAGTGAAAAACTAGGAAACATTATTACTGATGCACACATGAATAAAGACCACCTACTACTAACAGGAGATTTCAACAAACATACTACATGACCAGGACCCACAAGTAACCAAATTCACAAACGCAGTGAGCAACTGCCTGTTGCTACCAGCAATATCTAAACCTACAAGAATCACCGAGACAAGCATCTCCTTAATAGACCATATCTGGACAAACACCATTTTTTTTTTTTTTTAACAAGTCGGCTGTCTCCCACCGAGGCAGGGTGACCCAAAAACAAAGAAAATCCCCAAAAAGAAAATACTTTCATCATTCAAAACTTTCACCTTACTCACACATAATCACTGTTTTTGCAGAGGTGCTCAGAGCACAAAAGTTTAGAAGCATATACAGTGGACCCCCACCTTACGATATTAATCCGTTCCTGAGAGCTCATCGTATGCCGAAATTATCGTAAGGTGAATTAATTTTCCGCATAAGAAGTAATGGAAATCAAATTAATCCATGCAAGACACCACAAAGTATGAAAAAAAAAATTTTACCACATGAAATATTAATTTTAATACACACACACTGACACTTACCTTTATTGAAGATCTGGTGATGATTGATGGGATGGGAGGAGGGGAGTGTGTGGAAATTGTTAATGTTTAGAAGGGGAATCCCCTTCCATTAGGATTTTAGGTAGCATGTCCTTTTCCGGGGTAACTTCCCTTCTTCTTTTAATGCCACTAGGACCAGCTAACAGTGGTGCAACAGCTGACCGTAGCGCAGCAACAGCTGACTTTGGTGCAGCAGCAGCTGACCGTGGTGCAGCAACAGATGACGGTGGTGTAGCAGCAGCTGACTGTGGTGCAGCAGCAGCTGACCGCGGTGCAACAGCAGCTCACCGTGGTTCAGCAACAGCTGACTGGTGTAGCAGCAGCTGACTGTGGTGCAACAGCAGGTCACCGTGGTTCAGCAACAGCTGACTGTTGCAGCAACAGCTGGCCGTGGTGAAGCAACAGCTGACTTTGGTGCAGCAGCAGCTGACCGTGGTGCAGCAACAGATGATGGTGGTGTAGCAGCAGCTGACTGTGCTGCACAAGCAGCTAACCGTGGTGCAACAGCAGCTCACCATGGTTCAGCAACAGCTGACTGGTGCAGCAACAGCTGACCGTGGTGCAGCAACAGCTGACGGTGGTGTAGCAGCAGCTGACCGTGGTGCAGCAGCAGCTGACCGTGGTGCAGCAGCAGCTGACTGTGGTGCAACAGCAGCTGACTGTGGTTTAGCAACAGCTGACTGGTGCAGCAACAGCTGACCGTGGTGCAGCAACAGCTCACTGTGGTGCAGCAACAGCCGACTGTGGTGCAGCAACAGCTGACGGTGGTGCAGCAGCAGCTGACGGTGGTGCAGCAGCAGCTGACCATGGTGCAGCAGCAGCTGACCATGGTGCAGCAGCAGCTGACCGTGATGCAGCAGCAGCTGACCATGGTTCAGCAGCAGCTGACTGTGGTTCAATAACAGCTGACCGTGGTGCAGCAGCAGCTGACCATGGTGCAGCAGCAGCTGACCGTGGTGCAGCAGCAGCTGACCATGGTGCAGCAGCAGCTGACCGTGGTGCAGCAGCAGCTGACCGTGGTGCAGCAGCAGCTGACCGTGGTTCAGCAGCAGCTGACTGTGGTTCAATAACAGCTGACCTGGGTGCAGCAGCAGCTGACCGTGGTGCAGCAGCAGCTGACCATGGTGCAGCAGCAGCTGATGGTGGTGCAGCAGCAGCTGACTGTGGTGCAGCAACAGCTGATGGTGGTGCAGTAACAGCTGGCTGTGGTGCAGCAGCAGCTGACCGTGGTACTGTAGTACGTATTTCCCACCCTTCTTACATATGATTGCTTAAGAGATGGTATCTCCTGCTATCTGTTTTTCGTTTATCCACACCAATAACAGTCTCTCAACATCTTCGAGTACTTGCGATCTCTGTTTCAAAAACAAACTTGCACCTTTTGCAAGACCAGCTACTTTGATTGCCGTTTTGTTGGCCACAATAGTAGCGATGGTTGATTGGGGTTTGGTATACAACCTGGCCAGCTCCGAGACACGCACTCCACTTTCGTACTTAGCAATTAACTCTTTCTTCATTTCCATAGTAATTTTCACCTTTTTTACCGCACGGTTGGCACTAGAAGCTTTCTTGGGGTCTATAGTGACTTATTTTGCAGGTACAATCACTAAAAACGCTGTGATAATATGAAATGTACTGATTGTATGCATGGATGCGACTGCACTGGCTGGCTTGTAAACACTGGCACCTACGTTTATGGGTTTACAGGTTAAGAATATCCATACTTATTCATGTACCTACTACATACACAAAACAATACATGCAAATATAAACCCTCCACTCAAACTTCTCCTCACCAACCTTAACAGGACACTTGACCATAACACAAGACACAGATCTCTTTTTGATGTACCTCGTGTCCATATCACACTGTGTAAAAACTCTATGCACATAAAGGGCCCCAAAATATGGAATTCATTACCAGAAGATATTAAAGTAACCCGGTCTGAAAATCAATTTAAGACTTCTCAAAAACCACTTAATCACCCTAGACTAAATGCTAAATACTTCATACACACATACTCACTTATGTACTCCCACATCATAAATTCAACAATCACTTTGAACCCTTTATCCATTGTTGACAGGAATATAACTGAATCATTGTTTTTCACAAAAGCATTTTAGAATATAAATACGTATATCTTTGTATTATACAAGTTCTGATTCATTTATAATTAATATTCTACTGTACAACTATGAAATAATTACCTGCCTTCTGTACAACTATGATATACTACTTCTTAGTATTAACTTAGTATTAGCCTGGTGGCTAAAGCTCCCGCTTCACACACGGGGGGCCCGGGTTCGATTCCCGGCGGGTGGAAACATTTCGACACATTTCCTTACACCTGTTGTCCTGTTCACCTAGCAGCAAATAGGTACCTTGGATGTTAGTCGACTGGTGTGGGTCGCATCCTGGGGGACAAGATTAAGGACCCCAATGGAAATAAGTTAGACAGTCCTTGATGACGCACTGACTTTCTTGGGTTATCCTGGGTGGCTAACCCTCCGGGGTTAAAAATCCGAACGAAATCTTATCTTATCAAATCTTATCATCCCTTGTGCAGGATTTATCGATGTATTCAAGTTGATTTGAGTAGTATATAGCTGTTCCTCCCCCTTGCTGGTCTGTTCTACAGTTGTGTATGGCCATGTAGCCTGGAATGGTATAGACATCTGTAATATCAGGCTTAAGCCAGGTTTCTGTGAGTGTGATGATTGATATTTTGGAATGAAGTTAATTGAGTAATGCTGTGAGGTCATCATAATGTTTGCTCAAGGATCTGATATTGTAGTTAAAGATGGTTATGTTATTGTTTACACTGAGTAATGTCTTTGCTTGGTCTGCTGTATAGTAATTACAGTTACTGTTTGATTCGTGTATTTCATTTAGTAAAAAGTTTACATCAGGATCTATGTCTGTAATCATAGGATGAGAGTAATTTTACAAACCAGATTTTCTGAGTAAAATAATACAAGTTATACTGAATCTACAACTAGACTTATGAATAAGACTGGAGTTTACCTGGAGAGAGTTCCGGGGGTCAACGCCCCCGCGGCCCAGTCTGTGACCAGGCCTCCTGGTGGATCAGAGCCTGATCAACCAGGCTGTTGCTGCTGGCTGCACGCAAACCAATGTACGAGCCACAGCCAGGCTGATCAGGAACTGACTTTAGGTGCTTGTCCAGTGCCAGCTTGAAGACTGCCAGGGGTCTGTTGGTAATCCCCCTTGTGTGTGCTGGGAGGCAGTTGAACAGTCTCGGGCCCCTGACACTTATTGTATGGTCTCTTAACGTGCTAGTGACACCCCTGCTTTTCATTGGGGGGATGGTGCATCGTCTGCCAAGTCTTTTGCTTTCGTAGTGAGTGATTTTCGTGTGCAAGTTCAGTACTAGTCCCTCTAGGATTTTCCAGGTGTATATAATCATGTATCTCTCCCTCCTGCATTCCAGGGAATACAGGTTTAGGAACCTCAAGCGCTCCCAGTAATTGAGGTGTTTTATCTCCGTTATGCGCGCCGTGAAAGTTCTCTGTACATTTTCTAGGTCGGCAATTTCACCTGCCTTGAAAGGTGCTGTTAGTGTGCAGCAATATTCCAGCCTAGATAGAACAAGTGACCTGAAGAGTGTCATCATGGGCTTGGCCTCCCTAGTTTTGAAAATTCTCATTATCCATCCTGTCATTTTTCTAGTAGATGCGATTGATACAATGTTATGGTCCTTGAAGGTGAGATCCTCCGACATGATCACTCCCAGGTCTTTGACGTTGGTGTTTCGCTCTATTTTGTGGCCAGAATTTGTTTTGTACTCTGATGAAGATTTAATTTCCTCATGTTTACCATATCTGAGTAATTGAAATTTCTCATCGTTGAACTTCATATTGTTTTCTGCAGCCCACTGAAAGATTTGGTTGATGTCCGCCTGGAGCCTTGCAGTGTCTGCAATGGAAGACACTGTCATGCAGATTCGGGTGTCATCTGCAAAGGAAGACACGGTGCTGTGGCTGACATCCTTGTCTATGTCGGATATGAGGATGAGGAACAAGATGGGAGTGAGTACTGTGCCTTGTGGAACAGAGCTTTTCACCGTAGCTGCCTCGGACTTTACTCTGTTGACGACTACTCTCTGTGTTCTGTTAGTGAGGAAATTATAGATCCATCGACCGACTTTTCCTGTTATTCCTTTAGCACGCATTTTGTGCGCTATTACGCCATGGTCACACTTGTCGAAGGCTTTTGTAAAGTCTGTATATATTACATCTGCATTCTTTTTGTCTTCTAGTGCATTTAGGACCTTGTCGTAGTGATCCAATAGTTGAGACAGACAGGAGCGACCTGTTCTAAACCCATGTTGCCCTGGGTTGTGTAACTGATGGGTTTCTAGATGGGTGGTGATCTTGCTTCTTAGGACCCTTTCAAAGATTTTTATGATATGGGATGTTAGTGCTATCGGTCTGTAGTTCTTTGCTGTTGCTTTACTGCCCCCTTTGTGGAGTGGGGCTATGTCTGTTGTTTTTAGTAACTGTGGGACGACCCCCGTGTCCATGCTCCCTCTCCACAGGATGGAAAAGGCTCGTGATAGGGGCTTCTTGCAGTTCTTGATGAACACAGAGTTCCATGAGTCTGGCCCTGGGGCAGAGTGCATGGGCATGTCATTTATCGCCTGTTCGAAGTCATTTGGCGTCAGGATAACATCGGATAGGCTTGTGTTAATCAAATTTTGTGGCTCTCTCATAAAAAATTCATTTTGATCTTCGACTCTCAGTCTGGTTAGCGGCTTGCTAAAAACTGAGTCATATTGGGACTTGAGTAGCTCACTCATTTCCTTGCTGTCATCTGTGTAGGACCCATCTTGTTTAAGTAGGGGCCCAATACTGGACGTTGTTCTTGATTTTGATTTGGCATAGGAGAAGAAATACTTTGGGTTTCTTTCGATTTCATTTATGGCTTTTAGTTCTTCCCGCGATTCCTGACTCCTAAAGGATTCCTTTAGCTTGAGTTCGATGCTTGCTATTTCTCTGACCAGTGTCTCCCTACGCATTTCAGATATATTGACCTCTTTTAGCCGCTCTGTTATTCTTTTCCGTCGCCTGTAAAGGGAGCGCCTGTCTCTTTCTATTTTACATCTACTCCTCCTTTTTCTTAGAGGAATAAGCCTTGTGCATACATCGAGTGCCACCGAGTTAATCTGTTCTAGGCATAAGTTGGGGTCTGTGTTGCTTAGTATATCTTCCCAGCTTATATCGGTTAGGACTTGGTTTACTTGGTCCCACTTTATGTTTTTGTTATTGAAGTTGAATTTGGTGAATGCTCCCTTGTGACTAGTCTCATTATGTCGGTCTGGGGCTCCACGCATACATGTCTGAACCTCAATTATGTTGTGATCTGAGTATATTGTTTTTGATATGGTGACATTTCTTATCAGATCATCATTGTTAGTGAAGATGAGGTATAGTGTATTCTCCAGTCTAGTAGGCTCTATTATTTGCTGGTTTAAATTGAATTTTGTGCAGAGATTTAAAAGCTCACCACTCACCTTTTTATCCTCATCAATTCTATGATTAACCTCATCCTTCATAAATCGATCCGCCAACACGTCAACTCCCAAGTATCTGAAAACATTCACTTCTTCCATACTCCTCCTCCCCAATTTGATATCCAATTTTTCTTTATGTAAATCATTTGATACCCTCATCACCTTACTCTTTTCTATGTTCACTTTCAACTTTCTACCTTTACACACATTCCCAAACTCATCCACTAACCTTTGCAATTTTTCTTTAGAATCTCCCATAAGCACAGTATCATCAGCAAAAAGAAACTGTGTCAATTCCTATTTTGAATTTGATTCCCCATAATTTAATCCCACCCCTCTCCCGAATACCCTAGCATTTACTTCTTTTACAACCCCATCTATAAATATATTAAACAACCATGGTGACATTACACATCCCTGTCTAAGACCTACTTTTACTGGGAAGTATTCTCCCTCTCTTCTACACACCCTAACCTGAGCCTCACTATCCTCATAAAAACTCTTAACAGCATTAAGTAACTTACCACCTATTCCATATACTTGCAACATCTGCCACATTGCTCCTCTATCCACTCTATCATATGCCTTTTCTAAATCCATAAATGCAATAAAAACTTCCCTACCTTTATCTAAATACTGTTCACATATATGCTTCAATGTAAACACTTGATCTACACATCCCCTACCCACTCTGAAGCCTCCCTGCTCATCCGCAATCCTACATTCTGTCTTACCTCTAATTCTTTCAATTATAACCCTACCGTACACTTTTCCTGGTGTACTCAGTAAACTTATTCCTCTATAATTTTTACAATCTCTTTTGTCCCCTTTCCCTTTATATAAAGGGATTATACATGCTCTCCGCCAATCTCTAGGTACCTTCCCCTCTTTCATACATTTATTAAACAAAAGTACCAACCACTCCAACACTATATCCCCCCTGCTTTTAACATTTCTGTCATGATCCCATCAGTTCCAGCTGCTTTACCCCCTTTCTTTCTACGTAATGCCTCACGTACCTCCACCACACTTACATTCTGCTCTTCTTCACTCCTAAAAGATGGTATACCTCCCTGACCAGTGCATGAAATTACCGCCTCCCTTTCTTCCTCAACATTTAAAAGTTCCTAAAAATATTCTCGCCATCTACCTAATACGTCCATCTCCCCATCTACTAACTCCCCTACTCTGTTTTTAACTGACAAATCCATACTTTCCCTAGGCTTTCTTAACTTGTTTAACTCACTCCAAAATTTTTTCTTATTTTCATTAAAATTTCTTGACAGTGCCTCTCCCACTCTATCATCTGCTCTCCTTTTGCACTCTCTCACCACTCTCTTCACCTTTCTTTTACACACATATTACATATTACACACTTTATCTTATTGACCTCATTCATTCCATCTCTTAAAATAAAAGAAAATATTGATATAATTCAGAGAAAATGCTTGCAAAATCTACCTTGGTAAACAATCAATTAATGGATAGATAAAAGGTAAAGATTACACTCCTCATTTTGAAGCTAGAGAATTTAAATATACAGATTCAGTACCTTCTTCATTAGGAGAATCTCTGAGAAGCTGGAGATCAGAGATGGAAGGATCACATAGAAGAAAATGCTGTTCACTTTTCTTGATAACTTTAAATAGGCCTGTGAAGTGAGTCAGGAGGTCTTGGATGGAATTAAACCCCAGCTCAGACAAATCCAACTTCATGCCAGTCTTAAGCTATAAAGTGTAAAATTTAACACAAGAAACTGTTGTAAATGCTGTTTTGAAATCTGGAAAAGTACTGTCTGTGTAGGGTTTCATAAACAAATTAATAAATTAGAACACCCCAGAATTGCCTCCTCTTAATTAGTTTGGGGTCTTCTATGCCATTTTTAGCTTAGTATGTCTCCCTCAATTTATATGGTAATTTTCAGTGAAATTAGCCACATTTCTGGCCTTCAGGTTTTGTCAGTAGGCAGTCAGTAGAAGAACACTAGTAGGAAAAGCTGATATGAAAAACGTGGATGTATCCGTGTTTTGTCAAACTTTACACAGTAGTTTTAATACTACAAAATTTAATGTTTCAGATGTATAGAACCATTATAGGAAACCTACCATCATTACACCTAAATCATGGTGGCAGCAGCTGTCAAACAGAATGAGGGAACACAAACAGCCTTAGTACTGAGACAAGACACTCATAACCTGTTAAATGGGCACTTTGACAAGCACCAAGAAATAACACCCAAGCATAATCCCAATCAAAATCTCCAACACCAAATATTCCTGCTTCGCTAGGCAGTGGCAAGGAAGTCAGCAGAACTAATTGGGAGGAGACAATTCTGGGGTACTGTAATTCTTATAATGATTCACCAGAACCCACATACAGAAAGGCACTTAAATTTCTAATAAAAGCTTTTCTTTTTTTTTTCTTTTTTTTTTTTTCAACAAGTCGGCCGTCTCCCACCGAGGCAGGGTGACCCAAAACAGAAAGAAAATCCCCAAAAAGAAAATACTTTCATCATCATTCAACACTTTCACCACACACACACATTATCACTGCTTTTGCAGAGGTGCTCAGAATACAACAGTTTAGAAGCATATACCTATAAAGATACACAACATATCCCTCCAAACTGCCAATATCCCAAACCCCTCCTTTAAAGTGCAGGCATTGTACTTCCCATTTCCAGGACTCAAGTCCGACTATATGAAAATAACCGGTTTCCCTGAATCCCTTCACTAAATATTACCCTGCTCACACTCCAACAGATCGTCAGGTCCCAAGTATCATTCGTCTCCATTCACTCCTATCTAACACGCTCATGCACGCTTGCTGGAAGTCCAAGCCCCTCGCCCACAGAACCTCCTTTACCCCCTCTTTCCAACCCTTTCGAGGACGACCCCTACCCCTCTTTCCTTCCCCTATAGATTTATATGCTTTCCACGTCATTCTACTTTGATCCATTCTCTCTAAATGACCAAACCACCTCAACAACCCCTCTTCTGCCCTCTGACTAATGCTTTTATTAACTCCACACCTCCTAATTTCCACACTCCGAATATTCTGCATAATATTTACACCACACATTGCCCTTAGACAGGACATCTCCACTGCCTCCAACCGTCTCCTCGCTGCTGCATTTACCACCCAAGCTTCACATCCATATAAGAGTGTTGGTACTACTATACTTTCATACATTCCCTTCTTTGCCTCCATAGATAACGTTTTTTGACTCCACATATACCTCAACACACCACTCACCTTTTTTCCCTCATCAATTCTATGATTAACCTCATCCTTCATAAATCCATCCGCTGACACGTCAACTCCCAAGTATTTGAAAACATTCACTTCTTCCATACTCCTCCTCCCCAATTTGATATCCAATTTTTCTTTATCTAAATCATTTGATACCCTCATCACCTTACTCTTTTCTATGTTCACTTTCAACTTTCTACCTTTACACACATTCTCAAACTCATCCACTAACCTTTGCAATTTTTCTTTAGAATCTCCCATAAGCACGGTATCATCAACAAAAAGTAACTGTGTCAATTCCCATTTTGTATTTGATTCCCCATAATTTAATCCCACCCCTCTCCCGAACACCCTAGCATTTACTTCTTTTACAACCCCATCTATAAACATATTAAACAACCATGGTGACATTACACATCCCTGTCTAAGACCTACTTTTACCAGGAAGTATTCTCCCTCTCTTCTACACACCCTAACCTGAGCCTCACTATCCTCATAAAAGCTCTTTACAGCATTTAGTAACTTACCACCTATTCCATATACTTGCAACATCTGCCACATTGTTCCTCTATCCACTCTATCATATGCCTTTTCTAAATCCATAAATGCAATAAAAACTTCCCTACCTTTATCTAAATACTGTTCACATATATGCTTCAATGTAAACACTTGATCTACACATCCCCTACCCACTCTGAAGCCTCCTTGCTCATCCGCAATTCTACATTCTGTCTTACCTCTAATTCTTTCAATTATAACTCTACCGTATACTTTTCCTGGTATACTCAGTAAACTTATTCCTCTATAATTTTTACAATCTCTTTTGTCCCCTTTCCTTTTATATATATGCTCTCCGCCAATCCCTAGGTACCTTCCCCTCTTTCATACATTTATTAAACAAAAGTACCAACCACTCCAACACTATATCCCCCCCTGCTTTTAACATTTCTGTCATGATCCCATCAGTTCCAGCTGCTTTACCCCCTTTCATTCTACGTAATGCCTCACGTACCTCCACCACACATACATTCTGCTCTTCTTCACTCCTAAAAGATGGTATACCTCCCTGACCAGTGCATGAAATTACCGCCTCCCTTTCTTCCTCAACATTTAAAAGTTCCTCAAAATATTCTCGCCATCTACCTAATACCTCCCTTTCCCCATCTACTAACTCCCCCTACTCTGTTTTTAACTGACAAATCCATACTTTCCCTAGGCTTTCTTAACTTGTTTAACTCACTCCAAAATTGTTTCTTATTTTCATTAAAATTTCTTGACAGTGCCTCTCCCACTCTTTCATCTGCTCTCCTTTTGCACTCTCTCACCACTCTCTTCACCTTTCTTTTTTTTACATTTAGTAATTTATACAGGAGTTACTAGCCCCTTGCTCCTGGCATTTTAGTTGCTGCTTATGACACGCATGGCTTAGGGAGGAAAGATTCTTCTCCATTTCCCCATATAGATGATCTTAAAATAATTTTACCAAATAATTTTACTTAGTAATATTAACTTAATAATAATAATTAATTATATGTGAATATCTATTTGTATTTATCTATATACACTGAAGGCAGAACACAACTAGCTTAGCTTTGCTCCTGTAATTCTACAAATAAATACAATAATTACAAATAGTTAAATCACATTTCACCCTTTAAAACAATATGCATATTGATATAACACTTAAAAATTGAAAATATGAAAATATTACCCTGAAATTCTAGAAAAACAACAGTGCAAGCAAAAACAGATAATTAAATCACTACCTCATATTCTGTACAAAGACTGTCAAGTGCAATGCCACCTCCATGGTCTTTCAAAATGGTCTGGAAGATAGTTCTAACATGGTCTGCAAAACAGTGGAAGAGTAAAATACTCTGTATTACATCAAGTTGCATATTATTAAGAGAAATGTAAACAAAGTGAACAAAATATAAGCCATTAATTAATAACTGCTAGAGACAATGTTCTGTTCTGAACCTTTACATCAGTTTAACTCTTAAACTGGTAGCAACACACACAATAAATAAATAATAAATAAATAAACACACACACACAAAATAAAACCTCTCATTAAAGGACCACTCATTAATGGATTTTAGCAATTCTGGACAAAAAATTGACTGGACAAACCATTAGAAGTATCGGACAGGATGCAGGAAAGTCCATAATTCTGGATTTCACCTGCAGTATCAATGTCTGGGTGTCTTCTGAAAAGATCAGATCAAGCTCAATGACTCTGACATTTGTCTGGTACAGGCCAGAGGTCACATTCAAGACCTGTCTGTTTTCCTTGTTCCGGAGCCATAGGTCACCCATGCCAGTTTGTGCTCACTCATGCATACACTCTTCATTCAGCCTCTAATTTTCCCTGGATTTAGAGCATTTTTTGCGACTTTATTAACATATTAATTAAAGAGCAATTAACAATAACTTCTAGAGCGAGTAGTAGTGCCAAGAAGAAACACATGGTTCTCAGTGTCAAGCAGAAACTTGAACTATTAAAGGTTGAGTCTGGCGTCTCACTGGCACGGGTATGTCAGGAAGTAAGTTTATTCAGGTATACACAAATGCAGTTACATAGATTATCACACAGCAGCATATGAGTAGAGAACCTAGGATAATCCCAAAAAAAACTGACAGTGAGACTTATTTCCATTGGGTGTTGATAAACAGTGTTTGATATTTGTAGAAGCAAGGACAAACTTGCAAACTATGTTCTTAAGAACAAAACATAAGAACATAAGAAAGAAGGAACACTGCAACAGGCCTACTGACCCATGCGGAGCAGGTCCATGTCTCCCCCCCCGGATTAGACCAATGACCCACCCCCCGGATTATCCCAATGACCCACCCAGTCTGGTCATCCCCACTCAAGGATGGAGCACTGTACCAGACCCAGCAGCACAAGCTAGTCAGGTCCAACTCACACCCACCCACACCCACTCATGTATTTATCTAACCTATTTTTAAAACTACACAACGTTTTAGCCTCAATAACTGTACTCGGGAGCTTGTTCCACTCATCCACAACTCTATTACCAAACCAGTGCTTTCCTATATCCTTCCTGAATCTGAATTTTTCCAACTTGAAACCATTGCTGCGAGTCCTGTCTTGGCTGGAAATTTTCAGCACACTATTTACATCCCCTTTATTTATTCCTGTTTTCCATTTATACACCTCGATCGTATCCCCCCTAATTCTACGCCTTTCGAGAGAGTGCAGATTCAGGGCCTTCAGTCTATCCTCATAGGGAAGATTTCTGATACATGGGATCATCTTTGTCATCCTCCTTTGTACGTTTTCCAGAGCATTTATATCCATTCTGTAATACGGTGACCAGAAATGAGCAGCATAGTCTAAATGAGGCCTAATCAAGGATATATAGAGTTGAAGAACAACCTGAGAACTTCTATTATTTATACTTCTAGATATGAAGCCAAGAATTCTGTTAGCTTTACTGCAAACACTAATGCACTGTTGTCTTGGTTTTAGGTTACTGCTAACCAGAACTCCTAAATCCTTTTCGCAATCGGTAGTATTAAGATGTACATTATTTAGTTTATATGTGGCATGGTTATTTAACTGTCCAACATTTAGAACTTTGCATTTGTCAATATTAAACTGCATCTGCCACTTCTCCGACCATTGCGTCAGTCTAATCAAATCATCCTGGAGTGCTCTAATGTCCTCATTAGAATGAATTGGACAGCCTATTTTGGTGTCATCAGCAAATTTGCTTATGTCGCTATTTATTCCCTCATCTATATCGTTTATGTAAATTGTGAACAACAACGGGCCCAACACTGACCCCTGAGGAACACCGCTTGTGACGTGCCCCCATTCTGATTTCTCCCCATTTATGCAAACTCTCTGCTGTCTATTTGTCAGCCATGCCTCTACCCAGGAAAAAATTTCTCCTCCTATTCCGTGTGCCCTAAGTTTCCTCAATAGCCTCTGGTGTGGAACTCTATCGAAAGCCTTAACCCTTTGAGGGTTTTCGTCGTACTAGTACGTCTTACGCGTAGGGGTTTTTGACGTACTAGTACTCATAAATTCTAGCGGCCTCAAATCTAGTGGGAGAAAGCTGGTAGGCCTTCATATGAAAGAATGGGTCTATGTGGTCAGTGTGCACAGTCTAAAAAAAATCCTGCAGCACACAGTGCATAATGAGAAAAAAAAAACTTTGACCATTTTTTTTTAATAAATCAGCGACTTTGCAGTGTATTTTCGTATGGTATTTATTGTTGTATTCTAGTTTTCTTGGTCTCATTTTATAGAATGGAAGACATATTACAGAAATAGAGATGATTTTGACTGGTTTTACAAAGAAAGGTGCCTTGAAATTGAGCTCAAAGTAGCAGAAATGTTCGATTTTTACCAAACTTCAAAAGTAAACAAATCGTGCCAAGCGTGCAATACACGTCAACTGGTGAGTCTAATATTCTTTCACAAGTGCACCAATAATATTTATACCATTTTTTACACTAATGCAGTAGTCTGCATAACAGTAAATCTTATATTTTTTGTGAAAATAAAAATTCAAAGTGGAAAGCAAAAGAATATAAGAGGGGCCTTGAGACGTGAATAATGACTAGAGGAAATGTCATTTTAGTGCCAGGAATGTCTTTCTTGTTTATTCTGGACCCTATTCGGAAATTGGCATCTTTTGAAATTTGTGTGAAATTGGCAAAATTGCTAAATTCTGACCACTGTACTGGATAGTTGAATTTCATAAATGAGTGGTTTCTTGCACCCATTCGATAGAAAAAATGGAGTTCTAGCGAAATATTCATGTTTTGTGTCGACTAGTACAGTGAAATTGGCCGAAAATGGGGCTCAAAGTGGGCAAAATCGCCGATGCGTAAACATCGCCGAGACCGCTAACTTTGCGAGAGCATAATTCCGTAAGTTTTCTATCAAATTTCAAACTTTTGGTGTCTTTATGATCGGGAAAAGATTCTCTATCTTTTCATAAGAAAAAATAATTTTTTTTTTTTTTAAATTTGGCCGACCCTGAGAACGAGTTTCGGAGAGGGCCTGTCGACCCTCAAAGGGTTAATGAAGTCCATATACACAATATCATATTCATTACTATGATCTACCTCCTCAAACACCTTAGTGAAAAAAGTTAGTAAATTCTTAAGACAGGAACGCCCCTTTGTAAAACCGTGTTGAGAATCATTAATCAATCTGTGCCTGTCAAGATGGCTATGAATTGCTTTGGCAATTATTGATTCCATAAATTTTCCCACTATGGAGGTAAGGCTTATTGGTCTATAGTTCGAAGCCAAGGACCTGTCAGCTGCCTTGTAAATAGGTATTACATTTGCCATTTTCCACTTATCAGGCACTATGCCAGTTTGTAGTGATATGTTAAAAAGATTAGCCAAAGGTATGCTAAGTTAAAGTTCAGTGTAGATGCTAGTGGAGCTTTACAGCTCCTCTGATGCAGAATAAAAGGTATTCTTAGTGTTCAGACAACTGAACACTAAGAATATGGGTATTGTAACTTGCAGTACTACAGTGCAATACAAAATATATAATCATTTTATAGTACATACTGTATATAATTTACAGTAATTCTGATTACCTATTCGTGATGAAGCAATGAGGTGTAAACTACCATGATCAATAATAGTGACTCATGGTAGTTTACATCTCATCTCTTCATCACGAATAGGTAATCAAAATTGCTGTAAATTATGTACAGTATGTACTATAAAATTACTACACATTTTGTACTGTACTGTACTGTAGTACTACAGGCTACAATACCCATATTCTTAAGTGTTCAGTTGTCTTTTACATTAGTGGACCAAGTCCAGTAGTTCAGAAGACAACTGGATGATCAATGATCATGAAAAATTTAATAATTCAGAATTGTAGGACAATCAGCAATATTGTACATACTCTCCCCCCTATTAGTCCATTAATGAGAGGGTTCAATATGAAAAACAATAAAATAACCAAATTAGAAAGAATACATGCATACCTCTCTAATATGGTGGGTTAGGTTTCAGATTGCTGCCGTAAAGCAAATATCGCCTTAAAATAAATCACAGCCTTTTCTTCAATTACCAGTGCATATAGAAGCCTAAAAACATGTTTACACTATCATTTATTAAGTGTGCAATAGTACTAGGCCTAAAAAAATGATGCAAATGTAAAAAACAGTAAGTGAAAGAAAATTGAAAACTGCTGAAAACCCTTTAAGAGCATGGCAAATTCTGAAAATAATAAACATGAATACAATTAAAAAGTGCTGTATTACCAAAGAACTCTAAAGTGAGTGTAGTATTAATGAGGTATATCTATCTGTATGATTGTTTAAACAGGTTAACATGATGCATGATTTCAATGCCAGCAAAAACTAACTTTCAATTCATGAACCTTTAACACAATGAAAAAATAAAAATTCAAAATTTCTTAAATTTCTTTTCAATGTTACTATTGTTTCTATGCCCTACAACTCAGAAAAAATAAAGGGATTTTAAAAAACTACCCATGGTTTAGGGGTTAATGCATGGATCCCGTCTTTTGATGGAAAATTCCTTACACAATTTAAATATCCCACTCCAGCTACAGCCTATAAATTTTAGCCTTCAGTTCATCATAATGGAATTGAAGACATGATTGGAGTTTATTTTATTGAGTTTGATCAGTATTTTAAATATTTAATTCCACTGGTTTCATAAGTCTCGTGTGTTAATAACATAGCCTTCAGCTTCCCATGATTGACTGTTTTGTCTCCTTAATTAAAATCAGTGGTACATTTTTTATTATTATTAAATTTTCTTTTTCTTTTCATGTCTGTTTTCACTTGCTGCATTGCTTTTCTCACTGGGTAACTACTCCACTCTTTTTCATTAAATAGATTTTAGATTTAGATTTTGCCACCAAAGTGGCTAGTTTATTGTGCACCCTATATCCATCCTGTGGATGGGTGCACAAGAGTACATGGATACACAAAAGGCCCAGGAACTAGGAACCAAAAGGGTTAACAGGTGTACATTTGGATTTAAATCTACATATCTACAGTTTATAGGTAGTAGGTTGGTAGACAGCAACCGCCCAGGGAGGTACTACCGTCCTGCCAAGTGAGTGTAAAACGGAAGCCTGTAATTGTTTTACATGATGGTAGGATTGCTGGTGTCCATTTTTCTGTCTCATAAACATGCAAGATTTCAGGTATGTCTTGCTACTTCTACTTACACTTAGGTCACACTACACATACATGTACAAGCATATATATACACACCCCTCTGGGTTTTCTAATATTTTCTTACTAGTTCTTGTTCTTGTTGTTTATTTTCTCTTACCTCCATGGGGAAGTGGAACAGAATTCTTCCTCCGTAAGCCATGCGTGTTGTAGGAGGCAACTAAAATGCCGGGAACAAGGGGCTAGTAACCTCTTCTCCTGTATATATTACTAAATGTAAAAGGAGAAACTTTCGTTTTTCCTTTTGGGCCACCCCACCTCGGTGGGATACGGCCGGTGTGTTGAAAGAAAGAAAGAAAGAAAGATCTACAGTTCACTTATCTGTTACAAGCAAATTTAGAAAATTTGCTTAGTATATCTGGTATCTTATTTTCATTAATATCTTGACATGTCACATAGGTTATTATACTGTCTATCTCTGTATTCCTCAATTAGTTGACAATTAAGCACATAGTGTTCAAGACAGTGACCATATGCCTAACCACATACTTTGCATTTAGTTTGATCATCATCTGTCTCCCCCCCAAACTGCCAGAAGTACAGTGGACCCTCAGTTAACACCTTTAATTCATTCCAGAGAGCAAGCCTTTAACCAATTTAGCCTTTAACCAAATTAATTTTCCCCATAAGAAATAATGGAAATCCAATTAATCCATTCCAGACACACAAAAGTATTAAACAAAATCATTTTTTTTTTACATAAAATATACATTTCCCTACACAGCAACGAATGGTACATGCAAAATAAACAATAATTAAATGCCACTTACCTTTATTGTGGAGTTGTTAATGAGTGATGTGCCAGCAGCAGGGGAGATTCAGGTTTCCTATTGTTTGGAAGGGGAATCCCCTTCCATAAAGACTTCAGATAACAAGTCCTTTTCTGGGGTTACCTCCCTTCTTGTTTTTTTAATGCCACTAGGACCAGCTTGAGAGTCACTGGACCCCTGTTGCACCAAAAATCTGTCCAGAGAACTCTGTTTCTCACGTGCCCCTAGGATTTCCCTAATATGGGACACAAGAGTGTCATTGTACATGTTGCCAACACAGCTTGCAACAGCTGTGACAGGATAAAATTCATCCATAAATGCTTGCACCTTTGTAAACATTGTACACATTTCTTTAATCCTTGACGAAGGCAACTTCCTCCGTCTCTCTTCCTCCTGCTCTGAAGCACATTCCTGAGCTGTGAGCTGTTGCTGTTGCACATCAAGCTCTTGCAGGTCTGCAGTGGTTAGGTCTTCATCGTCGTTCTGCACCAACTCTTCCTCATCCTCACCACAAACTTCCAACCCCATGGACTTCCCCAATGATACAAAGCTTCCACTACTGGCATAGGCTCCTGAGGGTTAGCCCCAAACCCTTCAGAATCCCTCTCTTGTACACACTGTGGCTGCAGTTTCCTCCAAGCAGAGTTCAAAGTCCTGCAAGTCACTCCCTCCCAAGCCTTACCTATAAGGTTGATGCAACTGAGCATATTGAAGTCATCTTTCTAAAACTCTCTTAGGGTCAATTCAGTGTCTGAGGTCACTTCGAAGCACTTCTGAAACACTGCTTTTGTGTAGAGTTTTTTGAAGTTTGAAATGACTTGCTGGTCCATGGGCTGGAGGAGAGGAGTTGTATTAGGAGGCAAAAATTTAACTTTAACGAAACCAAACTCCCCTGCAATTTGCTCTTGCAAGTCGTGAGTATGAGCAGGAGCATTGTCCATTACCAGGAGGCACTTTATTTTATGTCTTTGCAAACAGTACATTGAGATTTTGTATTTACAATAGTGGGTTGCAATGCAAAAAGAGAGCCTCTATTATGCCTAGGCATTTTGGGCCACCTTAACATTATTGGCTTACAGTGTACTTAACACTAAGGAGTATATCATAGTTGTACAGTAGGATAGTAATTATTTCATAATTGTACAGTAAAATATTAATTATAAACGAGTCAAAAATTGTATAATACAAAGATATATTTATATTCGAAAATGCTTTTCGTGAAAACAATGATTCAATTATATTCCAGTCAACAATGGATAAAAGGTTCAAAGTGATTGTTTCAGTTATGATGTGGGAGTACATAGGTGAGTGTGTACTGAGTATTTAGCATTTAGTCTAGGGTGATTAAGTGGCTTTTGAGAAGAGTCTTAAATTGATTTTCAGACTGGGTTACTTTAATATCTTCTGGTAATGAATTCCATATTTTGGGGCCCTTTATATGCATAGAGTTTTTACAGTGTGATATGGACACGAGGTATTTCAAAAAGAGATCTGTGTCTTGTGTTGTGGTCATGTGTCCTGTTTAGGTTGGTGAGGAGAAGTTTGAGTGGAGGGTTTATATTTGCGTGTATTGTTCTGTGTATGTAGTAGGCACACAAATAAGTATGGATGTTCTTAATGGTGACCAGATTCAGACTTTTGAAAATTGGTGGAGTATGCTGGTGGGAGTGGTAATTTGTTATCATTCTTACTGCTGTTAAAAGCAGGTGGGGATATAGTTTTGGAGTGGTTGGTGCAATTATTTAATAAATGTATGGAAGAGGGTAAGGTACCTAGGGATTGGCAGAGAGCATGCATAGTTCCTTTGTATAAAGGCAAAGGGGACAAAAGAGAGTGCAAAAATTATAGGGGGATAAGTCTGTTGAGTATACCTGGTAAAGTGTATGGTAGAGTTATTATTGAAAGAATTAAGAGTAAGAAGGAGAATAGGATAGCAGATGAACAAGGAGGCTTTAGGAAAGGTAGGGGGTGTGTGGACCAGGTGTTTACAGTGAAACATATAAGTGAACAGTATTTAGATAAGGCTAAAGAGGTCTTTGTGGCATTTATGGATTTGGAAAAGGCGTATGACAGGGTGGATAGGGGGGCAATGTGGCAGATGTTGCAGGTGTATGGTGTAGGAGGTAAGTTACTGAAAGCAGTGAAGAGTTTTTACGAGGATAGTGAGGATCAAGTTAGAGTATGTAGGAAAGAGGGAAATTATTTCCCAGTAAAAGTAGGCCTTAGACAAGGATGTGTGATGTCACCGTGGTTGTTTAATATATTTATAGATGGGGTTGTAACAGAAGTAAATGCAAGGGTCTTGGCAAGAGGCATGGAGTTAAAAGATAAAGAATCACACATAAAGTGGGAGTTGTCACAGTTGCTCTTAGCTGATGACACTGTGCTCTTGGGAGATTCTGAAGAGAAGTTGCAGAGATTGGTGGATGAATTTGGTAGGGTGTGCAAAAGAAGAAAATTAAAAGTGAATACAAGAAAGAGTAAAGTTATGAGGATAACAAAAAGATTAGGTGATGAAAGATTGGATATCAGATTGGAGGGAGAGAGTATGGAGGAGGTGAATGTATTCAGATATTTGGGAGTGGATGTGTCAGTGGATGGATTTATGAAAGATGAGGTGAATCATAGAATTGATGAGAGGAAAAGGGTGAGTGGTGCACTTAGGAGTCTATGGAGACAAAGAACTTTGTCCTTGGAGGCAAAGAGGGGAATGTTTGAGAGTATAGTTTTACCAACGCTCTTATATGGGTGTGAAGCATGGGTGATGAATGTTGCAGCGAGGAGAAGGCTGGAGGCAGTGGAGATGTCATGTCTGAGGGCAATGTGTGGTGTGAATATAATGCAGAGAATTCGTAGTTTGGAAGTTAGGAGGAGGTGCGGGATTACCAAAACTGTTGTCCAGAGGGCTGAGGAAGGGTTGTTGAGGTGGTTCGGACATGTAGAGAGAATGGAGCGAAACAGAGTGACTTCAAGAGTGTATCAGTCTGTAGTGGAAGGAAGGCGGGGTAGAGGTCGGCCTAGGAAAGGTTGGAGGGAGGGGGTAAAGGAGGTTTTGTGTGCGAGGGGCTTGGACTTCCAGCAGGCATGCGTGAGCGTGTTTGATAGGAGTGAATGGAGACAAATGGTTTTTAATACTTGATGTGCTGTTGGAGTGTGAGCAAAGTAACATTTATGAAGGGGTTCAGGGAAACCGGCAGGCCGGACTCGAGTCCTGGAGATGGGAAGTACAGTGCCTGCACTCTGAAGGAGGGGTGTTAATGTTGCAGTTTAAAAACTGTAGTGTAAAGCACCCTTCTGGCAAGACAGTGATGGAGTGAATGATGGTGAAAGCTTTTCTTTTTCGGGCCACCCTGCCTTGGTGGGAATCGGCCAGTGTGATAATAATAATAAAAATCTTACCGCTGTTTCCAAAAAATAGCTGAACTTTCTGGCTACACTCTCGTATAATTATCATCCTCATACGATGTTTCTAAAAGGAATTATAGTCATTTATAACATGCATGGTGACAGCGCCTTGCGTAACAAGCACTGACGCGGCATTTTTTTTCCCTGTTATTTTTATCGTTTTCTTGTATCTTTATGTCTAATATAATACAAATTCACCGTCTGAGATCATGGCAGAGTGGGCGGAGCTAATATGGTCAAGGAACCAATTGGGAACCTCCCCTGGGAATAGTGCCAAAGATGGCCGACACTACCTGACAACAAAATATTCCATACCCACGCTAATATCAATTATAAGGCTTATTTACCTATCACAATTGATCTAATATGACATAAGGCAATATAATAATAGCAAAGAAACATAAAAAGTACACCAGAAAAAATAATACAGGTCTCCCTCAACATTCACTTTTTCAGCTTTCGCGGGCTTCACACGTTCGCAAATTCCCAACCGCCAAATTCCCAGCCACCAAATTCCCAGCCGCCAAATCATATTCAAGTTTCCCGCCACCTGCGAGTCCCTACTACCCTCCCACCGACCCCCGCAACTGGCAGCCAGCCCTCCCACCACTCAGTGTGGTGAGTGTTTTGTCCAATATCTGTCCGAATAGCCATTCCAATATGCAGTCATGAATGGGTTTACATTATTTATACTGTAGTTTAACCCTTTCAGGGTCCAAGGCCCAAATCTGGAGTCACGCACCAGTGTCCAAGAATTTTAAAAAAAAAAAATTTTTTACTTTTTCTTATGAAATCGTAGAGAATCTTTTTGTGAAGGTAATAAAACAAAAAGTACGAAATTTGGTGGAAAATTGACGAAATTATGCTCTCGCGAATTTTGATGTGTCAGCGACATTTACGAATCGGCGATTTTGCCGACTTTGACTCCCATTTTAGGCCAATTACATTATTCCAATCAACCAAATTCTTAGCTATTTCACTAGTATTACTTCTATTCTATCGATTGAGCACAAGAAATCACCAAGTCAACTGTTTCAACTACAAAATAAAGTGATCGGAAATTGTTAATTTGGCCAATTTAACACAAAGTTCAAAATATTCCAATTTCAAAATAGGGTCCAGAATAAACAATGTAGGCATTCCTGGCACTAAACTAACATTTCCTCTGTTCATTAGTTATGTTTTGAGGCTTTACAAATAAATTCCATTTTGATTTTTTATTCACATAATGAATTTTTATTCACACCAAAAAATAGAAGATTTACTGTTATGCAATACTGTAATAATTGTATAAATATCATCACCATATTTGTGAATGTATATTAGACCCACCAGCTGACGTGTATTAGACGTGTGAGGTCGTTTGTTTACTCTTGAATATAGGCAAAAATTTAACATTTCCGCTACTTTGAGCTCAGTTTCAAGCCATTTCCAGTGCTAAAACCAATCAAAATCATCTCTATTTCTGTAATATGTCTTCCATTCTATCAAATGAGACCAAGAAATCGCAAATACAACTATAAAAAACATAGGAAAAAACACTGCAAAGTTGCTGTTTTAATCGAAAAATCATGATTTAAGTTTTTTTCTCTCATTATACACAGTGTGCTGCAGGATCTGTTTTATGTGGTGCACACATACCACATAGATGTATTCTCTCATATCTAGGCCCAAATGTACCACTCACAGTTTATCAGAGTGAGCTGAGCTCATGGCATAGATCTACGGTTTGGACCCTGAACGTAAAGCCGTAGATCTACGGGACGGACCCTGAAAGGGTTAATAGCAAATAATGAACAAACAAAACACTCACCACATTGAGTGGTGGGAGGGCTGGCTGCCAGTTGCGGGGGTCGGAGGGAGGGTAGTAGGGACTCGCAGTGGTTGGGGAAATGGTGGAGGCATTGGTGGAGGCAGTGGTGGAGTCTGTGGTATTTAATAACATACATGTTATTAAAGCATAACATGTATATATTTAGTACAATTTACGACGTTTTCATGTATTTTATGATTGTTCATGGTTCAACAAGTTAAGGAAGCAATATTGCATTATATTTCCCTACAATATATTGGGGCACCAAACATTCACGGTTTATCAACATTCGCGAGGCTCTTGATCCCCTAACCCTCGCGAATGTTGAGGGAGACCTGTATATAGCATAATATGACGCCCCAGAGGCAAAAAAATTCTAGCGATATATCCCATGAAGGTGAAAGACCCACTCGTCACTATGATGAGAGAAAACGTAGATTTACAATGGTTAACTGTAATAAACACTCAGGTTACGGAAAAAGTGTAAAAGAAAGTGGATTTTTCGGGAAAAAAAAATTCCCCGGGCACCTTGGGTGCCACGCGCTTCGGCCTATATCTTGGAAGTTATTTACCTATTTAGGGGCACTCCATCCTTATTTATGAAGGAATTGACTTGATTTTCACAACAAACATAGAAGAATGATTGCTTTACAAGTGGCCGTTTTCCTTTCTGAAGTATCCCAAATATTTTTAGATTTGTGTGGGCAACAAGACCGACATCTTCCAAAATGTCAAAAAAGTTATGAAACTTTATTTTTTTTTAGCATGAAGATAAGGTTTAATTTAGAACTGGTACATGGAACTTAATGGAATTAGAAGTGTTCTATCAGCAGCAAGTGTCAAAACCACTTTTCCAAGTATCACTGAGTACAGGTTTGCTGCCAAATGTAATTTTTCATAAATTTTGCATATTTCATTTCCTTTTTGGCCGATATTTTTGAAACTTCAGCAAAGCATGGTCGATATAAGCTTCTAATAGTACACCGAAAATGAACATAATCGGTCGATAAATAAAGACGCCAAATATTTAAGGTTGTGCTCCCCCTTTTGCTGGCTTATTAGGGGTTTTAGGTGATTGGATGTTGTTGATCCCCATGCACAAATTCCATATGTAAGATAAGGGTATATGAGTGAATGGTACAGTGCCATTAGAGCTGATTGTGGAACGTGGTACCTTATCTTTGATAGTATGCCTACAGTCTTGGAGATTTTCTTGGTGATTTGTTGTATGTGTGTCTGGAACTTAAGGCTACTGTCAAGGTGGATACCTAGGAATTTTCCCTCTGTGAGTCTTGTGACTGATGATCCATTTAGCATTATGTTAATTGGATCATTTGCAGCTTTGTTTCCAAATTGAATGAAATAGGTTTTATCAGTGTTCAGGGTAAGTTTGTTAGTCATCATCCAGGCAGATGAAAGTAAAAGGACACAAGTGTAACTAATGTGACATTTTATTGTGGCAATGTTTAGCTCTCCAGGAGCTTTGTCAAGCCATTACAAACAGTACATGGACACAGAGGGTATATATAGACTCAGAGTGAGGTGCAATACTAGTGGTGGTGGTAGTAGTAGTAGTAGTAGTGACATAAGTTGTAGTAGTAGTAGTGACATAAGTTGTAGTAGTAGTAGTGACATAAGTTGTAGTAGTAGTAGTGACATAAGTTGTAGTAGTAGTAGTAATACGTACAATATGGTAGAGCAATTAACTCGTATATGAGTAAAAGGATATAAAAGCTATTACTTGGGTAACATAAAAATAAGTTAGACAAATATAGACTGGATAGAGAAGGCCTGTTTCAGTGTTCACTCTCTGTAATGTGCTTTGTGTAGTATTAACAGGAGAGACTATGTGATGGCAGGGTTTACTGTTTTCAGGAGGATTCTTGCTAAGACTTCAGAGATGGTGAAGCTGCCTTTGTTTTGTTTAATTGTATTCCAAACAGCGATTAGTGCTGATTCGAGGCACTTGCGTCTGCGTAAATTAGTTTCTTTGATCACTAATTGGGCGTCCCTGAATTTTATGAGATGACTGGTGGAATTTCAGTGTTGTACACAGGTGTTGTTCAAGTTATCGTTCCTACATGCGTAAATGTGTTCATTGAGGCGGGTGTCAAGGTTTCTTGCTGTTTCACCTACATAAATCTTGTTGCAGCCTTCATGTAGGTGAAACATCAAGAAACCTTGACACCTGCCTCAATGAACACATTTACGCATGAAGGAACGATAACTTGAACAACGCCTGTGTACAACACCGAAATTCCACCAATCATCTCATGAAATTCAGGGACGCCCAATTAGTGATCAAAGAAACTAATTTCTGCAGACGCAAGTGCCTCGAATCAGCACTAATCGCTGTTTCGAATACAGCTAGACACAGATATGCCAAAGTTATATTCTACATTCTCCTTCAGGTCTTTTTCATTGGATATGTATTTGCTGCATAAACTAAACTCTAATAATAATATACAGTGGATCCCTGACATTCGATGGCATCGACATTCGATAAATCCGACATTCGATGCATTTTAATGCAAAAATTTCGCCTCAACATTCGATGGAAAACCCGACATTCGATACGATTCATACGAGACGTGTCCACGTGTGGCCTGAACTGCCCCGTGTGTGCCAGTGTTTACAAGCCAGCCAGTGTTCGAGCATCTAAGGATACATTTGGTACATTCCATATTATCCATATTATCACTGTTTTTGGTGCTTGTTTTTGCAAAATAAGTCACCATGGGCCCCAAGAAAGCTTCTAGTGCCAACCCTGTGGTAAAAAGGGTGAGAATTAGTAAGGAAATTAAGAAAGATTTTGAAGGGTTTGGGGCTAACCCTGAGAAGCCTATGCCGGTTGTGGACTCCATTGTGCCTACTTCAAAAATTAAGGAAATGTGTGCAAAGTGGGTTGAACTGCAAACCTTTATGGATGAAAATCACCCTAACACAGCTATTGCAAGCCATGCTGGTGACTATTACAATGACAATGTTATAGCCCATTTTAGACAAATCTTAAAGGAACGGCGACAGAGGTCCAGTGACTCTCAAGCTGGTCCTAGTGGCATTAAAAGAAGAAGGGAAGTAACCCTGGAAAAGGACTTGCTACCTCAAGTCCTAATGGAAGGGGATTCCCCTTCTAAACAGCAACAACTGCAACACTCTCCCCTCCTCCCATCCCATCAATCATCACCAGATCTTCATTAAAGATAAGTGTCAATTATTCTATTGTTATTATTCTATTGTTACTGTTGTTATTGTAATTATTCTATTGCATTAAACTTAATATTTCATGTAAAAATTTTTTTTTTCATACTTTTGGGTGTCTTGCACGGATTAATTTGATTTCCATTATTTCTTATGGGGAAAATTAATTCGACTTTCGATATTTTCGACATTCGATAGCTCTCAGGAACGGATTAGTATCTAATGTGGAGGGTCCACTGTACTAATAATATCTTTATTTCTACAAGTACATGTACATGGTATACAGGCCTAGCTGACATCAATGACATACTACAGTGGAACCACCGTACTCGAACTTAATTTGTTCCACAAGGCTATTCGAGTGCCAATCTGTTCGAATACCGAACAGATTTTTTCCAACCAATTTTCTTTTTGGTTGACTGTTATCACTATTCTTCGTAGGCCCCATGGTGACTTATTTATACACTATAAAAAAAATGCGAAGAAACACAAAATAAGTTTACAGAAAAGTTCTGGCAGATTGCGTTCGTTTGGTCGAGTGTTGAGCAAACAGTCGACTACCGATTGGTTGTTTTACCGAACAAAGCGTTTGATTACAGAACTGTTCGAGTAGGGAGCTGTTTGAGTACCGAGGTTCCACTGTACTATATACTTTAAAGTACGTAGCAGATCAATAAAATTTTACCCTACAAGTGACACTGATGGTTGAACCAAGCTGGGAGCCTGGTGGCTGTCGAAACCTTTTCTACAATCCATGACCACACTAGGAAGAAAAGTAATAACCCTAACACAGAAGAAACTGGTGTCTATGAAATTTCATGCAGTGGATACAAGATATACATAGGTGAAAACTGGTAGGTGAAACATTTACACAATAAATGTTCTAGTATCACATGTGTATCTTTCTAACATACTTGTCAGTAGTAATCATCATTTGTAACCATATATACAGTACCTATAAATGGACCACGTTAAACTGGATAGCTTGACTTTTGTTTCGGAACCTCGAAAGTGCAATGTCCATATTCTGAGAATGGGATGCAGTAATTCTGTGTATTTCTGGAAAGGCGGCTAAAGAGAACAATAGTGCAAGTTTTCTTTCTAGGTGACCATGCCAAGGTGGGAAATGACCAGAGTTTAAAGAAAATTCTTGTACTATATAGGTAAAACAACTATTGTAAAATAAATACAATGGAATATCCACAAGTATTAATCAACAGTTCAACTTGTATCCTACCTATTTGTGGTAGCAGTGAACCTGGATCCTGTTGTCCACTGCACTGACAGTTAATTCCTTCAGAGTTACAACCAGTGTCATTTTCTCCTAACTGAGCTTCTTGAATTTGTTTGGAAGTTTCTTCTTTCTTGGACATTTTTCTCTGTTCTAAGTCACATTCTTTCCCATCATTTTCATTACTGCTTCCATGAGAATAAACAGTGTCTGAATCAACAGCCATAGGCATATTACTGACACTTTCAAAGTCTTTATTTACTAGACTTTCCTGCTGACTTAATGGTGTTTCACTATCAACATCTTCTTGCCGAGATGACTCAATCTTGTTAAGTAAACTCTGAGGTACGTTAGGTATGTATGGTCGTATTTCAGGCAGTGGCATGTTTAATGTTGTCTAAAATTCCTTTCTCTTTTTAGAATTTCTAACCACAATACAGAGTGATTGTTTTTTAATGAAAATTCAATGAATCTGAAAAAAAAGCAACAGATTACTAACATTAAGACTAATTATACTGTACAAGTAGACATTCATTATTAGTTTCCATTATTATGTGCCTCATCAGCAGATCATATCTGGACCAACATATTTTCTCCTGGAAACACAGACATTATGACTGACAGAACAACCAATCCTTATCCAACTTTTCCAATCATCAACATTTCAATGTTACCACTGGAAACAAACATTACATACAGGCTAATCTTCAGGCATTAGTGAATAACTTTATTATAGTAATCAGAAACACTGACTGGCAGAAAGAATTTTAGCTGTAATCAAGACAACTTATGTGTTCAACAGTTCTATAAAATATCCAAATCTATGCAATAATTGATTATAATCAATGACCTCTGAAATCATAATTTAGTTGTAGGGCTGCCTGAAATGCCTTGCATAATAAGGGGCTGTCTATAAAGTAGTTTTTATATGTCAATCACCCTAATTGTAAAATATACTGTACTCCACTTTATAAAGTGTGTTTGTTTAAAAATTAAAATAGATGACAACTAAGAAAAAAAAATAGCCCATGGCTAACTCCATCCTTAGATCTATTGAGAAAGAGAATAGCTATGATAAATAAAGTCTGAGCTTAATATTCAAAGAAATACCACAAAGATATTCAAAACCACTAACCAAACTAATAAAAAATAAAAACTGTTTAATGTTAACAGATTTAATTAGACAAAAGGAAATACAAAAAAGGCCCAGCAAAAACTCTCATGTACTAGCTTCTAGTAAATTATTTTACTGTAGGAGAAGGTGATAAACCTGCAGGGGTCATACAGCACCTGAGAAATGAAAGCAATCAGCTTCAGTCCAGGGAATAAGAGGCCATAAACCATGCCACAGGCGGGGATAGAACCCACGATCAGAGAGTCATAAAACTCTAGACCAACACACTAGCACATAAATGCGTCGGTCTGGAGTTTTACGACTCTTTGATCACGGGTTCTATCCCCGCCCATGGTACAGTTAATTTACAATCGTGTCCTTAGGATTTTGTGAGTCATAATAAGAGGCCATGTATGCTCCTATATCAAAGTTATCTCAAAGACAGACCCCAACACGTGACTTTATATAAATGACATCGCTATATTTATACAGCATCCCAGAACCTTTTTTATTTTTCATTTACATAAACAACCTAATGAATGAATTTCAACACCTTATACCAGCTTTATTCCTAAAACTATTCTTGGAGAGCTGCACCAAAATGTACACACAATACACAAAAAAATACAATACCGCATCTCATTGATATCCCATGTATTCAACTCAACCCGAGTTGAAACTCCACCCAAATAAAAGGTTAAAAATATATTCAGCTCTCTATCAAATGAGTCTAAAAGCTGCAACTTTTGCAGCTCTTCAAGAAAAAGTTTAGGACTGAGTTAATATTCATATTGGGTATCCTATATATATAGTGTTTACATGGAGTTTACCTGGAGAGAGTTCCGGGGGTCAACGCCCCCGGGAATGATGTTTTGCATATTGAGGTAATTTAAACATTAGAATAGTATGGTGAGTTTGTTCTCCAGAACCTGATCAAGTGATTATTCCAACAGCAGATTTCTGATGATTTACAATTAGTTTTAGGTAATTTTCTGTTTTAGATCCCCATGCACATACATTGAAGGGGAGTTAAGGATGGATTAGAAAGTACAGAGTACACATGTTGCTTAAAGAACATGGTAATGTTTTTAAAAGAATGCTCACTGTTTTAAAAATTTTCTTAGATATGTGCTGGACACAAGTGTTTAATTTAGTCTGCTATCAAGGTGTATACCTGGAGAGGGTTTTAGGGGTCAACGCCCCCCCGACCCGGTTAGTGACCAGACCTCACGGTGGATCAGGGCCTGATCAACCAGATTGTTACTGATGGTCGCACGTGAACTGACGTATGAACCACAGCCCGGCTGGTCAGGTACTGAATTTAGGTGCCTGTCCAGCGCCTTCTTGAAGACAGCCAGGAGTCTATTGGTAATCCCCCTTATGTATGCTGGGAGGCAGTTAAACAGTACCTAAGAATTTTCCCTCTTCTTGTCTGAAATTTTCAATGTATGCATTATTTATTTTTACTGTCTTTTGATTTTTTTTTAGCTCATCATGACAAAAGCTGTCATCTCTAATTTGGTTTAAAATCCTGGGAGGAATTATGCAATTCATCAATGCACATGAGAAATAACAGAAGGCCTATGACATGGCCCTGTGGCTGGCACCTCTAAGTTGAAGGGGCGGGTTAACAAAATATAGTATTGCTATTAATGGTTACATTCTGGTGACTGTTGGTAAAATAGAATTGTACATATTCATGAAAGACCATGGCCTCTGACTCCATAATGCTCTAGTTTAAGCAGCAGAATGTTGTGGTCTTCTATATCAAAAGCTCTTCTTAGATCAATACAGTGGTCCACTGAATACTCATCATTTTCTTGAGATGAACTGATTCCTGGAGATGGGAAGTACAGTGCCTGCACTCTGATGGAGGGGTGTTAATGTTGCAGTTTTATAGCTGTAATGTAAGTGTACCTCTGGCAAGACAGCGATGGAGTGAATGATGATGAGTTTTCTTTTTTGGGCCACCCTACCTTGGTGGGAAATGGCCGATGTGTTAATAAATAAAAAAAAAAAAAACATTTTTCTTACTGAATCATTCATACCTTTTTTCCTGTCCTGAAGCCAAACTGATAAGGGTTAGTTATGAATGCATATTATTTTTTCAAAATTTTTAGATAATAATTGCAAGTCAGAAACTGGCCTGTAGTTGATTTCTGTTTGGTCCCCAGTTTTTCTGGATTGGTGCAATATGTGTGAATTGTGAATTTCCTTTCTCAAATTAATACTCCAGTTTACTAGACAGTGCAAACGACAATAAATGAAAGTACCCAACTTCAACTGTAAATGCATATTATATGTAAACAGAGTATGTACTGTGTAATGCATTAGCTCAGGTTTGGTTCTTCTCAGTTAAGATGAGATCAATATTTAGCATGCTTCCAAAATTAAAAATCTAAATAAGAATAACTATCTGTGCCAGAGTATGGATTGACTGCTTAAAGATTTATTTATTTATTTGCAATGTTTACAATGTGTGATTACAATTTTGATTTGTTAAGTATAAAGAAAGCCACCATGATGCCAAGCCATACTGGGCAGACTAAACCTAATTCATACAGACTACTTAACCCTTTGACTGTCGCAGCCGTATATATACGTTTTACGAGGTGCCGTGTTTGACGTATATATACTCATAAATTCTAGCGGCTTCAAATCAAGCAGGAGAAAGCTGGTAGGCCCACATGTGAGAGAATGGGTCTGTGTGGTCAGTGTGCACCATATAAAAAAAAACCTGGAGCACGCAGTGCATAATGAGAAAAAAAAAACTCCGACCGTTTTTTTTAATTAAAATGCCGACTTTGTGGTCTATTTTCGTATAGTATTTATGGTTGTATTCTCGTTTTCTTGGTCTCATTTGATAGAATGGAAAACATATTACAGAAATAGAGGTGATTTTGATTGATTTTACTATAAAAAGAACCTAGAAATGGAGCTCAAAGTAGGGGAAATGTTTGATTTTTGCCAATGTTCAAAAGTAAACAAATGATGCCATTGTCCAATAAATGTCCAACTAGCCATTCTAATATGCAGTCATGAATGGGTTGATGTTATTTATACAGTTATTACAGCATTGCAGTAGTCTGCATAATAGTAAGTCTAATATTTTTTGTTTGAATAAAAATTCAAAATAGAAAGCAAGAGTAATATCAGAAGGGCCTGGAGACGTGACTGATGAACAAAGAAAATGTTATTTTAGAGCCAGGAATGTCTGCATTGTTCATTCTGGACCTTATTTTGAAATTGTCATATTTTTTAGTTTTCGTGAAATTGGCCAAATTGCAAATTTCTGACCACATTATTAGGTAGTTGAAATCAGTAAATGGGCAGTTTCTTGTATTCAATCGATAGAAAAAATGAAGTTCTAAAGAAATAGCTATGAGTTTGGGCGACTGGAACAATGGAATTAGCCGAAAATAGGGCTCAAAGTGGACGAAATCGCCGATTTGTAAACAGCGCCGAGGTCGCTAACTTCGCGAGAGCATAATTCCGTCAGTTTTCCATCAAATTTCGTTTTTTTGGTGTCATTACAATCGGGAAAAGATTCTCTATCATTTCATAAGAAAAAATAATTTTTTTTTTTTTTAAATTTTGCGACACCAGGAGACACCTCAGGATTGGGGGTTGCGACAGTCAAAGGGTTAATACTAGTGCTTTGAGAAGAGTAAATTTTTATTATACATGTTTTTTCTTATAAATATTATTATTATTATAATCAAGGGGGAAGCGCTAAACCCGGAGGATTATACAGCGCCTGGTTCTTATAAATAGAGGTAGCTAATTGTTTACAGTAATTAAAATTTATAGTTGTGATATAGTATATAAAAAATTACAGTATTACAATTTTGCACAATTTACAATAATGAGACTGAGACAATTTTAAGTTTGAAGTAATGATTAAACAGTTAAGCATTCATAAAGCACAGTTTATAGTAATGAAATTGAAACAATTTAAGTTGAAAAATTTTAAGTTTGAAGTAGTACTGATTAAACAGTTGAGAAATCATGATTTTTTTTTATTAACTGGTAATAATAATAAATAATAATAAATGTTTATTTCCTTGCAAAGCTTACAATGTGTGGTTTACATATTTTAAAATGTTAATTACAAGGATGGCCTCTAACATGTCTAGGCATTTCAGGCAGACTAATCCTAATTTTTACTCTTGTTAGGTGTAGAGTGTTTGTCTGGTTAATTTTGGATGATGAGGTAATTTCTAAGTAGGAACTTAAATTGATTTACAGGCAGGGGTCCTTTAGTGTGTTCTGGGCCCCGTAGCCTGGCTAGCAAAGCTCTCGCTAAGTTAGGTTAGGTAAGGTTCGTCAGGAAACAGGACAAGTGTTTCCTGACGCGGGTCTTAGTCAGATGATGACTCACCATTGGAGCTTTTGGTCATCTGACCGAGGCCTTCCGCTGGCTTACCGGTCCACACCTTTAAAAATTATGGTCATAGTTATAACCATTTTTTATATCTTAAAGCTCTTGCTTCACACGCTGAGGGCCCAGGTTCGATTCCCGGCAGGGAGGAAACATTTCAAAGCATTTCCTTACACCTGTTGTCCTGTTCACCTAGTGAGTAGGTACCTGAATAACAAAGTAACAGTGTAAAGTAGGTACCTGGGTGTCAGTCAACTGGTGTGGGTTGCATCCTGGGGGACGAGATTGAGGACCCCAATGGAAATAAGACAGACAGTCCCTCAATGATGCACTGCCTTTCCTGGGTTATTCTGGATGGCTAACCCTCCGTTGTTAAAAATCCAAACAAAATCTTATCTTGTCTTATCTGGCAGTGAATTCCAGATCTTTGGGCCCTTTATGTGCATAGCGTTTTTGCATGTGGAGAGAGGGACACGAGGGATACCAAAGAGTGATTTGTGCCTTGTGTTGTGCCTGTGTGTTCTGTTGTAGTTAACAAGGAGTTTAGAGAAGCCCCATGCACAAATACTATTGGTGAGGTATGGGTAGACGAGAAAGTGGTAAAGAGTATGAAGTACTCTTTACTATTTGTATTTAAAGAAGTAATGACTGACATCTGATCCAAAATTAAAGTAAATATTACCCATCCAGTGATGGATGGAAAACCAACCTGTGATGGAGTATAACAGGAAAACCATCCTGCAAGAAAATTATACTGGGCTGAGCTAGGTTAAGTTGAATTAGGGTAACAGTATTAATATCTGACATTTTACAGATAATTCTGACAATATGTCACTCAACATTCAGCCATAAAAATATACACTGTATACAATGCACAATAAAAACAAGGATAGAATTAACAAATGATATGGTAAGAAACAAACACTCGACTCAAATACAATTCAAATTAAAATTTTTATTGCTTTGCAAAGTTTACAATGGGTGACTGACATGTTATAAGGAGTCTATTTCCACGCATAGTTTACAATGTTTAATTACAATATTGATTTGCAAGTGCAAAGAAAGCTGCTATCATGCCAAGGCATTTCAGGCAGACTAAACTAAGACTACCTGGAGAGAGTTCCTGGGGTCAACGCCCCCGCTGCCCGGTCTGTGACCAGGCCTCATGGTGGATCAGGGCCTGATCAACAAGGCTGTTACTGCTGTCCGCATGTACTCCGGTGGCCTGGTGGCTAAAGCTCCCGCTTCACACACAGAGGGCCCGGGTTCAATTCCCGGCGGGTGGAAACATTTCGACACGTTTCCTTACACCTGTTGTCCTGTTCACCTAGCAGCAAATAGGTACCTGGGTGTTAGTCGACTGGTGTGGGTCGCATCCTGGGAGACAAGATTAAGGACCCCAATGGAAATAAGTTAGACAGTCCTCGATGACGCACTGACTTTCTTGGGTTATCCTGGGTGGTTAACCCTCCAGGGTTAAAAATCCGAAGGAAATCTTAACCCAGCTGGTCAGGTACTGACTTCAGGTGCCTGTTCAGCGCCTGCTTGAAGACAGCCAGGGGACTATACTAAGGTCAAATAACCAGCATCAATCAAAAAAAAAAATCATTAATCTGTTAATGTCAAAAGACTCTCCTAAAAGTTCCCAGAGATCCCTAAAGATACTTTGGTAATTATAAAAAATTAAGAGAAAGCAGAAAGGCCTAAGCCAAGGGCAAACTGTTAAAATATGTTCTACATTCAAGAGTATGTAACAAGCTACACAGAGGGTACAGGAGTACCTGCAGACAGATGGCTATGGGGAAGTAGGTTAATATCGGTTTGCACAGGCTAAATTAGCCTAAAATTTGACAGAATTTAAATGCATTTTAAATTGTACTGGTTCAATACCTGCATATTATGGAGTGGTTGAAATGAGGTGTCAAAATAAAAGCATGAGAATTTAGAGACAATCAATGGATATAATATTTATGTAAGATTTGAGATTTAATAGGTGCCTTTTAACAATAAAGATGTTGGCAGATAGGAAACTAAGCATTTTCAGGAAGGGAGTTCAGGCAGTGTGTCATTAAATAATTCACTGAAAAATACCATCCATCATTCACATCAATATAAATTTATTTAAATACAGTTACACACATTTTTTAGATGGTTGATTAATGAGGTTGAAGAATCACCTAAAGGAAGGTCATTAAAACAGGTGACCCTTTCCCCACCAGTCAAATAATATTTAAATCTCTAAATGAGGGATTAAAGTGAACTTTCAACACACACAAGCTGAAATATAGCTCTCGGTGTACCCCTCAAGGAAGGTTCCTTGACCCTGGTGAGGGGCTCTTGATCTGGAGAATTGGATCTATGCTCCAGTTCCCTGAATTATGCCTGAATACCATCCACATCCCCCCCCCCACAGGCGCTGTATAATCCTACGGGTTTAGTGCTTTCCCCTTGATTATAATAACCTCTCGGTGTATATATCCTATGCACACTGTAGATCACAACTGTTTTATATAATAACACAGGATATGCCAAAATGAGTCAAAATGGCTTTTCTTTCAAAAGTGGACATATGTTCAAAATTTACGTTACTATATAACTCAACTGTTATTCACTATGTACTCTATCTTTACATCACCTATGATATATATATATATGCATGTGGGAAATGCAGCAATAGATCACGTATTTATAATTATAATAATCATAACTTGGCGCTAAACCCACAAGGAATAAATCCCGTAAAGACATCGAAAAAAAAAAAGTCAGAATGATCACCCGATCTACCTGGAGTTCATTACCTTTGTAAATTGCTCAACTATCATAACTTTGGGGTCTAGTTCCTGGACCCATTATGTACCTCTGTAATCTTTTCACTACTGACCACAGGATGGGTATGGGGTGCATAATAAACATATTAAACTAACTGATCACCTAACTACTCCAGACAACACACCTACTAAAAAAAAAAAATATTTAGTCAACTTGCACAAAATCCAAAGTCCTAGAAGGATACAGCCTAAAATATGGACACAATACGAAAAAAAAAAGGATACCCCACGAGTTGACCTGCAGAAGGTTCGTCTTCTTGCTGGGTTTATCAAGGACACTGACGGTTTATCAAGCCAAGTTTTCCCTTGTATGGGGTAGAAATGTTGACTAAAGTTGGGCCATGAAAGAAAAGTGAACACGACTCCTTTCTAAATATAAATATAAATTAAAAGCTCCCAATTAGATCAGTTTGAGCACCTTGGTAAGGACCAGCAGAGCCAGACTCCATCACCCTCACCTAAGTTAACTACCCGGCTTCCCACAACTAAAAAACGAAAAATGGAGGTGGCTAAAATTAAGCCGACGAGAGGTGTCCCTCCTGGAATACTAGAAGGTATATTATTATAATCATAGGGGAGGGATAAACCCGTAGGATTATATAGAACACGTGGGGGGGGGATGGAAGGTATTCGGGTTCAATTCAGTGAACTGGAACAAATCCAATTCCCTGGATCAAGAGCCCCTCGCCATCGTCAAGGAACCTCCCTTGAGGGGACTGGTAATAAGTAAGTTTATTCAGGTATGGTAGGTATAATGTTTGTCAGGAAACAGGACAAGTGATTCCTGACGCGGGTCTTGGTCATATGATGACCCACAGCTGGAGCTTTTGGTCATCTGACCAAGGCCTTCCACTGGCTTACCGGTCCACCTCTTCAAAAATCATGGTTATAAATATAACCAATAAATATGTGCCCCTCATTTAATGTGCCCGGGGGGGGGGGAATATGTGAGGACAAGCATCCCATAGAGAATGGGGGACATTTAGTGATAGCGAGACCTCCCCACATTTCACGAATGGATATGGGATGCATAATTTTGAATTTGAATAAAAATATTAAACAACAGAGTCCACAAACATGGCTGTCACAAAGTCCTCTAAAACTGTTCTCTATTCTCCATGCAAAGTCCTAAAAAGATCCGGAATTTTCTATCAAATAATTTTTAATAATTTCCTGTCTGCCAACTGTTTCAGAAATATTGTTTAAAAAAATAATTTGATGTGAATTTACGTAGATCGAATATAAATGTCAAATACATCTAAATCAATCCATATGTTCTTGCGCTGCCGTCCACAGGATGGATAATAAACCAGACACTTCAGTGGCAAAATCTAAAAATCTGAACTATACATGTATTTTACTACTACTGCACTCTGTTTCACTACAATGCACTATATAGTTTTAAGTTCCAGTTTAAGTCTGCCTGAAACACTAGGTAACCAGGAAGTTAACAAAATTTTATAACAGTTATATACGTTTTGAAAATAAAAGGTCATTATTTCGGAGTTTGAGTTTAGCGATAATTTACAATAAGAAATATATATATTTATAGGAAATTAGGTATATATGAGGAGGGGGGCTTCAAGTTGTTGCCACAGTATTTTTTTTTTTCCTTCAGGATCGTAGCCTCAGTCTGAAACAATTGTTCCAGACTATTTATTTATTTATTTATTTATTTATTTATTTATTTATAATTTGAGCACACTTACAGAGGTACAAAAAAAATACAGATAAGAGCAGCATGCCAAAGCCACTTATACTATGCATAGCATTACGGGCTGGCTTAAAATTAACTTAAGATTAACTAAGCAATGATGAAATCAGTGAAAAACATTAATGTAAACTGATTACTATAAAGCACAAGTGAGTATTACAAAGACAGGTCATATGGTTGCATGCATTGTTGTAAATTCAGTAGAATGGAGTATTCTGTTAGGTAGTGAATTTAAAAAATAATAAAGTTAGATTGGGTTTTAGGTTTAACATTTATGTGATATAATTGTGAGAAACATTTAAGATATACAATTTATAAGGTTCAGTTATTCAGTATTTATTTGGTTTTGGGTGAGTAAGTGATCTTTGAGAAGAGACTTGAATTTATAAACAGGTAGTGTTTCTTTTATATTTACAGGTAATGATGGCTGATGGATGATGGCTGAGGGACGGCCACATCAAATACTATTCCTCCCATGTTAATGGTGAGATTTAGATTTTGCCATCGAAGTGGCTAGTTTATTATGCACCCCATATCTATCCTGTGGTCGGTAGTGCAAGAGCATATGGATACACAAAAGGCCCAGGAACTAGGCCCCAAGGGGTTAACAGGAATACATATGGATTTATATCTACATATCTATAGTTCACTTATTTGTTACAAGCAAATTTAGGAAATTTTCTTAGTATATCTGGTATCTTATTTTCATTAATAAGATATCTTGACATGTCACACAGGTTATTATACTATCTCTGTATTCCTCAATAAGTGGACAATTAAGCACATAGTGTTCAAGACAGCAACCATATGCCTGATCACATAATTTACATTTAGTTTGATCATCATCTGTGTATCTCACAAACTTCCAGAAGTACTTGTAACCAAGCCTAAGCCTGGCCACTACAACATCAGTCAGTCTGTTCACATTGCAAGTTGCTCCATACCTGGAGTTTACCTGGAGAGAGTTCCGGGGGTCAACGCCCCCGCGGCCCGGTCTGTGACCAGGCCTCCTGGTGGATCAGAGCCTGATCAACCAGGCTGTTGCTGCTAGTGGGTTATAGATCTACTCAGGCTTCTAATTGCATTCCTATAACAATCATTTTCATTATTTACTTCTCTCCTAATATTATTCCTAATGCTAGACACAGTTACACCAAAGTTATAATCTACCTTCACCTTCTGGGTACTCTTCTTGGCTAACATATCAACTTTATCATGAAGGAGTAATCCAATGTGTGATAGGATCCATAGCAATTGTACATTAATTCCTTTGTCCCTGAATTTTGAGTATCTATACCTGGCTTCTTCAATGAGCATGTTATTGGAGTCATTATATAAGTCAAGAGCCTTCAGTGATGATACAGAATCAGTAATGATAGAGTCAAGCTCAGTGTCATAGGTTAGCTTTAGCGCCATTAGGATTGCAAACAATTCAGTTTGCAGTGTAGACGCCCAGTTGTTAATTCTTATGCCTAACTCAACAAATTTATTATCGTTCTTAACTAGGGAGGTGGCAACAAGAGCAGATGCAGCCCTGCCAGAAGACTCCTGTTTAGATCCATCAGTGTATATAACTTGTGATAACTTATTACTACCAGCTAGGCGAGAAATTTCTTCTTGAGCAGTTGCTTTAACAAGTGATTTAAGGAAGGGATTACTAGCAATGAGCTTCTTGGGAGGCACTTGCAGGTATGTGATATTTTAAATGAACACATCTTCCATGGAGGGGTGAAATGCTCTTGTTGTCTACAGTGATACAGTTCATGCAGGTTATAAAACTTAATGCAATGGCACGTTTTCACAATCCATTTAGATCTGTGTATTTACCTCTAGACACTTGGTAAGATTCATTGTGACATAGTCTGGCTCATTTCTCAACATTCTAATACCAAGTACAGTGTTAATCTCAACAATCCTATCACTAATACTAGAAATACCAAGCTCCTTCCTCATATTAAGAACCTTTGTAGATTTAGGACACCCAAGAATAATTCTGAGAGCTTCATTCTGCATTAACTCCAAGGGTCGGAGAGAACTTTCTCTAGCTAATATCAACATGGGAGCAGCATAATCAATTAAGGACCTAACATAGGCTATGTACATCATTCTCACGATTATCACATTAGCGCCATAGTTGGGGTTGTAGTCAGCAACAGCTTTGAGAGCATTTAGCCTATCTTTGCATTTCTTATTTAGTTGTGGTATAAGTTGTGTTGCGTGTAATGTTAGTGGAGGAGGGAATGTGAGTGGTGGTGTCACCTATCATACATTCACACATAAACAGCGTCGTGCTCTGGGTATACGAAGACTCCCACGAGGCCTTACAACTGGAAGTGCACTTACAAAACTCATGGACAAGGGTAGCACTGTTGACAATGATAAGGTCTGCTATTTATATGAACAATTTTTTCATTATGCTGAGAAACTCAAGATGATCCCAGGACTACTATAATGGATCAAAACTCGTATAAACTTTCTATATTAAGCTGGAATATTGCATCACTTAGAAAAAGACTTCCTGACCTTCATCATAAAGTAACCACCGAACCCATTGATGTTGTGTGTCTACAAGAGTGCAGAGTCCCTGAAAAATCCCAACCCCCTAAATTACCATCATTTGTTGCATATAACCTCAAATCTACTAACTCTTGTGTTCTGTATATTAAAAAATCACTTCCCCATCAACTTCTTGCACACAAGAAAACAGAGGGGTTACAATATCGCGGTGTTAGGATTTATATAGGGAACTCTGCTCTCAACATATTTAACTTGTATGCTCCTGCTGATAAATTTAATTACTTGGAGCTCCCAACTTGTGCTCATTCTGAGCCTACTCTTATTATTGGCGATTACAATGCGAGACACAAAAGCATTGGAAACTCAGTTTGGTAATCGTAATGGTAATCAACTGTTGTCACTCTTTAAACAGTCATGATAATGTCCAAATTGTAGGTAACCTTGAACCCACACATATCTATGGAGGCGTCCTTGATCTGTGCCTGGGTTTCAACATTACTTCTGCCAGCTGTGAGTCTTCCATTGTAACAGATATAGCGTCTGATTATTTCCCTAGGCTAACCTCACTAGATATTGGTAATACTATCCTTCCTGGTGGGATATTCAAACGGAAACGTTTTAATGTTCCCACTGATCAGCATGATGACTTTGTTGCACATGTGACTGACTGGTATAATTCCTATGAGTGTTCCTCTGTAGAGACATTTAACAATGATCTTGTGAGCAGTATTCAGAACTACTTAGAGCCACCACTGAAACCTCTTGGTACTCTAAACCCAACAAACTTCCATAATAATCATACCTCCTTCAAAAACCATACTTATTACAATGATTCTAAACTTCGTACACTGAAACGTACTGCTCGCAGACTAGGCCTAGCCTATAGAAAACATCGTACCCCTGGAATGCTGAGGCTCTTTCAAACTGCCCTTGCTGCTGCCAGAGAGCGTATGACAGAGCTGCGGCAAACAGACTGGGAAAAATTTGTCAACGGTCTTAATGCTCACACCCCACTTAGCCGGGCATGGAGGGACATAAATAGAATTAAGGGTAACAGAACTGGGCAGATCGCGCACCCTCATCCCTTACATAGGGCGAATGAGTTAGTCAGTGCTTGGGCTGCTACATCTAGCTATGACAATCTTCCCAGTACCACACAGGCAAAATTAAATGACAAATATGATGCAAGGGAGAGACTTGTTTGCTTTATGCTCAGCAAGGCAGATGATTGCAACATTCCTTTCACTAATTATGAACTTGATGCAGCACTAAGGGCAACTCCACGTCGCCTGGTGAGGATGGTATTACTTACAACATACTCAGATTGCTGTGTCGAGTACCAGGTAATCCATTACTTGAATTATATAACATGAGCTGTGTAACTGGGGAGCTCCCTCAATCTTGGACCAACAGCCTCATCATTCCAGTTCCTAAGCCCAATCAACAAAATGCATTTCGCCCAATATCTCTTACTAGCTGCTTGTGTAAAACATTTGAGAGAATGATTCTTAATCGTCTCATGTACAGAATCAAACAATTTTTGTCTCCCCGGTTACATGGTTTCATGCATGGAAGGAGCGTGCATCATTGCATAACCACCTTTCTCACCCTGCACACTGACAGCTCATACACTACCTTCCTTGACCTTAAATCCGCTTTCGATGTAGCCAACCGACATGTAATCATTAGTGAACTTGCCAGAATGGATGTTGGAGGATGGCTTCTCCGCTGGATTAAAGGCTACCTGTCCAACAGAAAATTGTCTGTGTTGTTCCAGGGACATAGAAGTGTAACTAAAGACTTTGAATTAGGAACCCCACAGGGAGGTGTGCTCAGTCCCACACTGTTCAATATTCTAATTAATGCATTACTTAATGCTATGCCTAGTCAGCCCCATCATTATGTGATTAGTTTTGCTGATGATACAATGATTCACACCACCGGATTCTCCAACACCCAAAACATTCTTAATCATGTACTAGCCTCGTGTCAGGACCTGGGGTTGATAATCTCTACTGATAAAACAAAGATACTCAATAGGCGTCCTCCTCGACAGAGAGGCACAGTTCGTCAGATCCAATTGCATGATGGGTCTCTTCTAGAATATGTAAGCAGATACAGGTATCTAGGCTTTGAGGTTCCACTACTTGGACCTGTTGTAACAAGACTTTGTCGCCAATACAATGAACGACAATTGGAGCACTTAGAGTTGTGGCAGGGCTTCACCCCAGGTATGGTGCTAATGTTAAAATTGTGAAAATGATGTATCTTGCTTATATTAGATCATTGGTTGATTATGCTGCGCCACTACTTGCTCTTGTGTCTGACTGGAAGCTTGGAGGGCTGGAAAAACTGCAGAACGAAGCAATGAGGATCATTTTAGGATGCCCTCGTACTTCCAAAATTTTAAATATGCAAAAAGAACTTGATATTCCAGGCATCAGAGATCGTGTTACTGAAAGAAATATCCTAATTGGGGTTAATATGCTCAGGCAAGCTCATTCAAACCCCTGCACAGAAGCCCTCCAAACTTTCCTCAGCACTGGTGAACACTCCTCCCGATGGATCGAAAAAAACTGGAACCGACCTCCGCATGAATCAGATACATGATCTATGTCAAGTAAGGCAACAGCGGCACTTCTCCGCTCCATGGAATATTACCCCATTCCAAACTACCATTCCTCCATTTCCCCCCAAACTACTTCTTAAATCACAACCAAAACTTCGCCTTGAAGCCAAACTTGAGGCCTTAAGCTGTATTGATAACTTAGTCACACAGCACACACTCTCGCAAATTATTTACGCTGATGGTTCTGTTCACCAATCCACTGGTGCAGCTGGTAGTGCTGCTGTTGTCGTACAGAGTGATGGCTCTCTTAAAGAAATTGGAGCACGCATCAATAATTGGGCCTCTACCCTTCAGACAGAACTGTTTGCCATACTCCTTGCACTGAAATGCATCTATGTATCAAAGATTGACAGTTTAATTGTAACTGATTCTCTGTCATCCATAAATGCTCTCAACTCATTAAGCATAAATTGTGGCATGCTTGTGTCAGAAGCCAGACACAGGTATGGTAGGATTGTGGACAGTGGAGTCAGAGTGCACATGCTGTGGATTCCATCTCACATTGGTCTTCAGATGCATGATAGAACTGATAAATTGGCTAAGCTGTATGCTTTCAAAGAGGGAGTAGATTACAATCTTGGCTTGTCAGGTAGTAGTTTGAGAACAATAATACGAAAAGAACTTCAACTGAATTTTATGGACTTAAGGCTCAGGGAGATTGACACAAGTGAGTCCATCTATCATCATTCTATCATGCAGGAGGAGCCACATGTCTATGGTGCATCCAACAAAATAAGCAGACTCTTGGATGTCACTACTGCCCGGCTCCGGCTGGGTTACAAGTATCTTTGGCAGGTTAAATCACCACCACCAGATGTAGACCAAACGAAATGTAAACTTTGCCAGATGGACTATTGTCACACCTTGCGTCATTATGTTCTGGAGTGTGATAAAATTAATGAATTTAGAAAAACTCACTCAGAAATGTTCAAGAAATGGCAAAGTATTTTATCCACAGTGGTATATTGTAGACCATTCTGGAAAAATACCCTGACTTTGCTAGCTGTAAATAAAGCATTACCACATGTGTGCATGTATGTGTGTGTGTGTGTGTGTGTGTGTGTGTGTGTGTGTGTGTGTGTGTGTGTGTGTGTGTGTGTGTGTGTGTGTGTGTGTGTGTGTGTGTGTGTGTGTGTGTGTGTGTGTGTGTGTGTGTGTGTGTATGTGTGTGCACTCACCTAGTTGAGATTGCAGGGGTCGAGTCCAAGCTTCTGTGTGTGTGTGTGTGTGTGTGTGTGTGTGTGTGTGTGTGTGTGTGTGTGTGTGTGGTGTGTGTGTAACTCAACACTCAATATTTGCACCAATAACTCATTACAGTTGTGACCGGGTGTGGAAGTGTGAATTGCTCATTACACTATAATTTGTAAAGTAAAAGGACACAAGTGCAACTAATGTAACATTTATTGTGGCAACGTTTCTCTCTCCAGGAGCTTTATCAAGCCTTTATCAAGGCTTGATAAAGCTCCTGGAGAGCGAAACGTTGCCACAATAAATGTCACATTAGTTGCACTTGTGTCCTTTTACTTTACATATTGTCGGTAATTCTACCAACTTTGTTACACTATAATTTGTTCATGATTGTAGCCATGTATAAACGTAAGTAACCATTCTTACAGTATTCATTACCTTTGTAACTTGTGAGTTCATTACCTTGTACCTAGTTCAGCCATCAAAACTTTGGGGCCCAGTCCCTGGACCCATTACGTACCTCTGTAATCTGTAAATACCTTTGTAACTTGTCATGATTGTGACTAGATCTACCTGGAGTTCATTACCTTTGTAAATTGTGAGTTCATTACCTTTGTAAATTGTGAATTCATTACCTCTGTAACTTGCTCAGCTATCAAAACTTTGGAGTCCGGTCCCGGGACCAATTATGTACCTCTGTAATCTTTTGACTACCGCCCACAGGATGGGTATGGGGTGCATAATAAACATATTAAACCAACTAACTATAGTGGATTTGTTAAAGGGTACATCTACACCAAGATATTTTTAGATTTTAACGTAGCTAATGATTTCACCCTGCAAATAGATGGGTGGGGGATGTCTTTGTTTTAGAGGAAGATATTATGAGGCTTAGTCGATTACAAATTGCTTGAACTTCATTAAGAATGGTGCTCATCTTCTTATGCCCTGTTGTATGTATCATGATGTCATCAGCATAGCTTATAGCTATATGTTTAGGTGAGGCAGGTAGAGCATTTAGGAGAGCATTAATCAGAACATTAAATAGCATGGGACTGAGAACTCCTCCCTGCGGTGTACCTAAAGACATTTCTTTAGACTCACTTCTAAAGCCTTGATAAAGGACAGAGGATACTCTATTTGACAGGTATCCTATTATCCAGCGGAGTAAGCTACCACCAATATTAATTTTGGCTAGTTCATGTAGTATAACGGTTCTGTTCGCAATATCAAATGCAGATTTTAGATCAAGAAAAGTGGTAAAACCAGTAGAGGTGTGTGCAGTGAGAAAGGTGGAAATACAGTTGTGCACACTTTTACCTTTCATGATTATTATTATAATCAAGGGGGAGCACTAAACCCGTAGGATTATGTAGCATTACCTTTCATGAACACATAGAGGTAGGGGGAAAATTGGTGTCTGATTCTGAAGTACACTCTGTTAAGTATCTTTCTTTCAAAGGTTTTACAAAGACAACTAGTTAAGGAGATCGGTCTAAATGTATCAGGCTGTTGGGGCTTAGGGATAGGCACAATGAGACTATTGGTCCAGGAAGTAGAAAGAACTCCGTCAGTGTAATTGGTATTATACAGTGCCAACAAAGGGTTATCAGGCACGTGCCTTAGAGTTCTGAGAATATCATAGGTTATACCATCCTCTCCAGGAGCAGTTGATCGACCTTTAGTTAATGCATTATCTGATTCATACTCGGTGAAGAGGCAATCACTCTCATCAATATTTTGGCTCATAAAATTAATCAGTTTCAACATTTCTTCAGGGATTACATCATCTATCAACAATAAAGATGCCCAGCTGTTGCACATGTGTCCTACTCTTCAACGTTTCAGTATTTTATACCATTTTCAACAGGTCTACTAACACCTGTTGACCATTCTTCTAACAGTAAATGGATATCTGGGAGATAGTTGACTATTGTGAGTCATATCCTCGGGAAGAGGATCTAAGGACCATGGTGGAAATAATTCACACTGCTTGGCTTATTAACCATCCGGGAGGGTTATGATGATGTAATTGTATAATGCGTTTAGCCCACCGTGTGGGCGAAACGTTGTCAATACGGGATCCTGAAACACTATTTGTGATATTACCTGGGAACTATGTGCCGTGTAATTGGTGTTTTAGGTCAGTAAGTTTGTTTAGGTACAGGTACACATAATTACAGTTACAAGGACACCAATGGAAATAAGTCACTTTGACTTTCTCGAGTTATCCTAGGTAATCTACAACATGAAAATTTATTTAACTGTATTTGTGTGACTTGTACCCGAATAAACTTACATATTTACATAAATTTAAGTGACTAAAATTATCGTACAAAGTAATATTTGTAAATTACCTAGGATAACCCCCCCCCCAAAAAAAAAAAGTAAAGGTGACTTATTTCCATTGGGGTCAATATCTTTTTTTTTAAATTCGTAATTTGTCACTGATCAGAGAAATCACCTATTTCACATATATATAAATCTTAATAAGAGAGGAATGAGAGACATTCCCAGTAAATTCGCTCAGAGGCCCAAAATCTACAAAAATCGAGAACAAATAAATATGTTCACTAATGGACCAGGAGAAGAAAAATACCAATGTATAATTTTAAGTTTATTTTCTTAACTTTGGAATATTATCTTCAGTCATAAGTAGTCTAATATTTATATAAACATTTTCCTCGTTTTATGAAACAAATGTAAATTCTTACATAATAAATATTAAACTTTTTTCTCATCTCTCTCATATCTGAAGTGCAGATCACTCTCAACCAAACAAGGGTTTGTTTTAGCTTTTTTTTTTGCCCAATTACGCAAAAAAATTAAGCTGATTAAAATTGTTCACCATACGTCCAGCAATTCACATATCATCCTGATATTTATTCAAATTCAAATTCAAAGTTTATTCTCTATAAGGATTACAATGCTGAGTTTACAGAAATTTGGTTATTGTTTTGTTTACATGTAGTAAAATTGTGATTACAGAGTGTACCACTAGAACGCTTAGCATGGCTAGGCATTTCGGGCATACTTAGTTTTATTCTTTTTAGAGCCAAACACCTTAGTTTCCATCATTTTCACATAATGAAAAAAATACAAATAATCATAATACACACGATAATCACAATAGAGGTGTCCCGTAGCTCGATCGCTAGTGCACTCGGCTCACACACTTAGGTCCGGGGTTCGAATCTACTCCGGTACGGCTGGGAAACATTAGGGACGTGTTTCCATAACTGTCCCTGTACCTATTCACTCATCAATTTAAAATGGGTACCTGGGTGTAAGTCGATTGGTGTAGGTCGCATCCTGGGACAAAACTGACCTAATTTGCCCGAAATGATCTGTATAACAAGTGGCTTTCTGTATAGTAGTATGTCATTGATGTCAGCTAGGACTGTATACCTTGTGCATGTACTTGTAGTAAAGAAAGATATATTATTATTATTATTATTATTATTATTATTAATACTGAAAATTTAATGACCCGAGTCGTACAAACAAGTATATATTATTATTCACCTGTGATATACAATGCTGTATTTCATCGCTTTATTATACAGACTAAACTCCGACGTCTACGTTAGCTAAACAAATTACAGTAGTAAAGAACTAAAGAACTATTTGCAAATTTATTGATAATAAGGGTTTTCTTCTGGAGCCTTTTACAATCCGGTGAACTTAATAAAAAGTTGGTTTAGAAAGACACGTAAGCAAACACTATGACACATTTATTAAAAAACGTTTCGGTCCTGGGACCTTGATCATGCAGAGGTAGACAGACATTATATATAGGTGGAGAGTGAGGTGTGAGTCACCATGTCAGGTCACCTGCGTCACTCACACCTCACTCTCCACCTATATAAAATGTCTTTCTATCTCTGTATGTTAGAAGTGATCAGGGTCCCAGGACCGAAACGTTTTTTAATAAATATGTCATGGACTCATGGTGTTTGCTTACGTGCCTTTCTAAACTATTACATTTATTGTATACGGGAGAAAATATGCTAATGAATGGATTTCCATAGCAGGATTAAGTGAGAGATCATCCATCTAAGATTAAGTAAAATCAATAAAACTAAAAGTGTAAAACCACATAAGGTTGGACATATGATGAAGGCAGAACAAAACACATGAAAACATAGTTGTTTTAACGTATATATGCACATTACTGATGTTTGTCTAATGTTATGTTATAATTTAATGCAAGTGACCTGTGTCATTACTATATATATATGTACTGTATATATTAATGTTAATGTTAACAATTGTAGTGTTCTGAGGAGAGGCATGGTGAAAGCTGCCCCATCTAATTGGGGGTTAGTGTCTTGGTTTTCCGCCTGGTGTTGGCCGGTACCCCATCACACACTTGATTTTGATTCAGTCTAGTCTTGCTGATCAAGCTGCAAGAGAGCTATGAACTCAAGTTCATTAAAAACAACCATATACGAAAACATCTCTTACACGCTGTCACTGAGGACTGTCTCGGAGGTTGTTTTTTTTGTCGACGAAGTCCTGTGGGGGACGTGTGGAGGTTTTGAACTTCTGTCAGGCATATCATTTTGGGACACTGTTTCCCGGAGCTTTGGCTGTGTAAATTATATGCCCAATGTAGACTTCGTTATATTTAACTCCAGTGTTGGCTTACCCGAGAGAACGGGTCGCTACTGGACTTTCATTCAGGGTATCCATAAACGCAAGCACATACTTTACACAACATTTCATGTTATTATGTATAGACATAATCTAGGTCATGTGCGAGTCAGACTCTGGTCTGCTTTTGTGGGAACTTTGTTTCTGCTCTGTTTTCTGGACTTAGTTTCTCGGAAAGTGGACACCAGTTGTTGACTTATTCACACTATAGGGTAGGGTATGTCTTTCATTTATCTTGTGTACATCTTATATTATCACATACGGGATATACAGTTGCAGTGCATTATTGAAATCTACCGTGGATTGTACGAAAAGGTTCTTTGTAGTAAAGAAAAAATGCTTTGTCTTCGGTTCTACCATATTTTTTTCTGAACTTGAGTTATTGATTATACGATTTCCAACCCGGGCCGGGACAGTACCGGCGGACCTACTATACGATTTCAACCGTGATGTATTTGCCTACAACAGGCCTTACTAAGGAAGCAGAAGCAAAAGCTTTTCACAACTGTTGAGAGAAAATGGGGACACAGGTGCAGTGAGGGGCTCAACCTAGAAAAATATGAGAGCGGCTGCCTATGGAGGAAGTGGCTGGTGGTCGATTCTCAATGCGAAGTTCCAAATTGGCGCGCGCCACCACTTTATCAAACGTCTCCGGCGACAATTTTTTCCTGAAAGTTGACACAGTAAAAATAATGCATCGCCAATGTAAGTACAACAGAATAGTAATAATAGTATTACTCGTACCAAGTATTATTAAAAATATTAAGGATGAATGTGGTTTATAAATGTATTCAAAAAAGATGCTTCAAAACATTAATAAAACGTTGACAATCGGCAAAAGTTGATCTGGATTTGAGTGAGAGGGGATGGATTAGAGACTGGCCCGCCTAACATGGGCCTGTAGGCCTGTTGTAGTGCTCTTCTATTATGATGCTCTTACCTTAAATGGAGAAATCTCAGGTAACGGGTAAATAAAAAGAGGAAGTAAAAAAGAGAGAAAGGGGATACTGAAATTAAATAAATATTTAAGCAATATGAAGGCTAATGAGATGAATATAAAAAATGTTGATAAATTTGTGCACTGAGTGGAATGTTACCACAATAAAATGCTTGTTCTACATGTCTTTTCTTCATTAGTGGTGTGGGCTAGTAAGAGTCTCTCATACCTGAGGTTCTCCCTGAGAGCTGCCGTAGTGAGGGCCGTGGTTCGAGCCCTACAGACCTGTCGTTCCCTCTCCCGTGATACCCCCAGCGAGCGCAAGTCCTTAGCCTCCAGATTCTTCTTGGCTATCTGCAGCTCGGCCTCCTCCCGTGCCATTACTCTGTGTGTGTGAGAGAGAGACAGAGGTAATTATAAGTGCCATGCAGTACTGACAAGTTGATAATAAAGATATTTAATTGTTGCACATGTGTCTAATTCGTCTGTCTGTCAGTTCTGTCAGGTTTACTTTAGCTGCAGCTAAGGTAAACCTTCAGCCAATGTTTTCTCTGTTACCGAAACTAAACTTGTGTATGTAATACGTATACTTTATTTTCCATTTAATCTTAATTAAGGTGACCATTCAAGGGACGTAAGGAAAAGGATTTCCTTGATACTGGTAAAGAGCTCTTGATCCAAGGAATTGACATTACTCTTCCTTTCTTTGGATCAAACCTGATTCCTTCCCATTCCTCAGGCGTTGTATGACCCTTTAGGGTGTCTTTCCAGTGAGTATAGAACAAAGTGAACAAGAGAGGCGAGGAGGTACTGTTGTAGAAGTTGCTGCTGGTGGTGTGAGCGGGAAGTGCGGTCAGCTTGTATGCGTGAGGCTCTAGTGTTGAGATAAAGCTCTTGGCGCGCCTCAGCCGCTGCCATGGAGTCCAGCTGGCGGCGGAGTACATGCTGCCTCCACTGCATCATGGCAGCCTCCAGCTGGTGATGGAGGGCTCGCACTGCCCTCGACCGTCGCTCTCGCTCGTCCCTGCAACAACAACAACACTAACTTGCAATACCTTACAAATTAGTTAGAGAACTCATTACATAGACCGTGATGACTTTTCAATGTTACTTCCAATTTTCCTTTATTCTTATTTCCACCAGATATTTAAATTTTAGTACAAAATGATAGCTAGCATCTTAGTGCTTCCCCATAATTAATTTCAGTTACAATATATCATCAGCATTTTGTGTAAAAAAAGACACAGGTAAAGTCTTGCCGGTTCATCTTCCTGTTTACCACACTGACTGTCTCCCACCATGGTTGGGTGACCCAGAAATGGAAATATTCATCATCATTCAAGCAACAGCTGCCTTGCCAGAATTCGCAATTCAAATAACCCTCTGAATTGCAACATCCTCAATCCTTCTCCAGAGTGCAGGCACTATGCTTCCCACATACAGGACTCAGGTCTGGCTAACCGGTTTCCCTGAATCCCTTGATCACACTCCAACAGCACATCATATCCCTAAAACTGTTTATCTTCACTCACCCGATATAACACAGACGCGCAACCCTGCTGATGCTCAGGTCCCAACCCATTACAACCTCCTGCACACCCTCCCTCCAAACCTTCTTGAGATGATTCATATCCTTCCTTTCACCCCTGGTTTATATACTTTCTTCGTCATCCTGTTCTGCTTCAGCCTCCCTAAATGCCTAAACCACCTCAACCCCTCCTTTGCCCAGTGAAAAACACTTTTCCTAACTTTACCTTATCTCCTAATTTGTAAGCTCAAAATTCTTTGCATAATATTCACACAACAAATAGTTCTTAAATATGACATTTCCACTGTCTCCAGCCTTCTCTTCACTGCAATGTTAAAAGTCCATACCTCACACCACAAGGCTTTTCACCTCTATACTTTGGAACATTATTTTACTCCACAGATAAACATCTTTTTTTCTCTACAGACTCTTTAACACTCAACCTACATTTCCCCTTCATATATTTTATGGTTTACCTCGTCTTTTATTGACCAATCTGCCGACACGATCACTCCCGAATATCTAATTACATTCACTTCCCCCATACTCCCTCCTTCCCATCGATATCCAATTTTTCATTTCCTAAATATATTATTACTCCTCTCCATGCCCTTTCCTGTGTTCATTTTTCATTTCTTTCTTTTACATACTCTCCCAAACTCCTTCACCAACCTTTGCAAATTCTCTTCAGAATCTCCCAAAAGAAATTTTATCGGCAAAGAGAAAATCTCACAAACACCCTCAAGCATATACTTCTTCTATAGCCCCACTTATATATTAAACAACCATGGTGACATCACACATACCAGCCTAAGGCCTACGTTTACTGGAAAATGGCCCCCCTTCTCTCCTACATACTATAATCTGAGCTTCACTCTCAAAAAAACTCGTTACTGATTTTAATAACGCACTACCTATTACATCATTAGCAACATCTGTCACACTCTTCCTTAATCCACTGAATCACATGTCTATAATTTTATATACGTGAAAACAGTTCCTTACTCCTCATCCAAGTTTTATTCACTAACATGTTTCAATGTAAATGCTAAGCGTACACGTCTCCTATCCATCCTACATCCTCCTTGGTCCTCTGCAGTTCTGCTGTTTTACCTATAAACTTCTCTTTTAGCTGGGCGTTAAAAATCAAGATTAATTAAGTTAAAGAAAATAAACACTCACTTACGTACGTTAAGCAGAGGGTAGCAGTAGGTTGAATAGACATCCTTAAAAAATTAAGCATTTATTTCATGTAACAAGATCATTGTTCCGATCGTATTTAATTTAAATCTGAAAACTTTTCTGAAAGTAAATCACACATGTCATTCATAAGAAAACCCAAGTTTTAGGCCTGTAGTGTTCTTCTCTTTTCTTTACCTCCTCCTCCTCCCTCCATTCCTCCCTTCCACCAATCTCTCTTTCATCTACTCCCGCCGTACCTATGCCTCCTGATGGTGTCCTCCTTCATGTCATTAAGCATCTGGAGGTTCTTGTGCGCTCTGGCTAGCCTCTCTTCCATGTTGATCTTCATGGCCTCCAGCAGCGCCTCACCCCGGGCCTCCACCTGCTTCCTCCTGGCCTCCTGCTGCTCCGCCTCCACCCAGTTACCCTCCTCCACACGCTGACACAACGCAACATTGATGAAGGTGACAAAAGAAAAGGTGTAGGCAATGATCTGCAGGCTGAGTATCAGATTGGCGGAAAGGATTATGAAGCTGATATATTTAGATATTTGGGAGTGAATAAATTAGCAAATGTGTCTATAAAAGACGATGTAAACTATAAAATAGATGAAGGGGAGAAAAGGTAGGTGGTATATTGATGCATCTGCGGAAAGAAAGTTTTCTATGGAGGCAAAAAAGGGAATGTACCGGAATATAATGGGACCAACATTTTTGTCTGGATGTGGGGTATGTTCTGTTGTAGAGGAGGCTAGAGGTAGTGGAGATGTCGTGTTGGAGAGCAATGTGTGGAGTGAATATCATACAGGAAACTTTGAGACAAGAAATTAAGAAGTGATGAGAGTAATTCAGGGTATAACAGAAAGAGCAGAGTAGGGGTTGTTGAGGTGGTTTAGGCAGGTAGAGAAGACTGAAGGTAGATTGACGAAGAGAATATATAAATATGGGGTGGAAGACAAAAGGTGGAGGCATCGTCCTAGGAATAGCTGGAGGAAGTTCAAGAGGCTTTGAGTTTTGGGGGCTTGAGCATCCAGCATGCTTGTGTGAGCGTGTTAGACAGGAGAGAAGCAGCGTGACTTTGATGAAAGGATTCATGGAAATCGGTGGGAAGGGCAGTGTCTGTACACTGAAGAAGGGGTGGGGAGGTTGCAGTCGGAGGGTAATCAGAAATGTGATGTCGGCACACTTCTGGAAAGATAGCGATTGAATGAATGATGGTAAATGTGGTTATTTTTTCTTTGGGTCATTTCACCTTGGCGGGAGACGGCCTTTGAGGTAAAATAATAATAATAATAATAATAATAATAATAATAATAATAATAATTAGTAATATTATTATATAATACTACTAATCATCATTATTAATATATAATAATAATAATAATAATAATAATAATAATAATAATAATAATAATAATAATAATAATAATAATAATAATAATAATAATAATAATAATAATAATAATAATGATGAAAGTAGGGCTTGCTTA